>NC_091557.1:31276918-31294418 GCF_042767895.1 Penaeus vannamei
AGATTCGTGGGTGTGTTTGTGTGTGTGTTTGTGTGTGTGTTTGTGTGTGTGTGTGTTTGTGTTTGTGTGTTTGTGTGCGTGTGTATGTGTGTGTGTTTGTGTGTGTGTGTGTTTGTGTTTGTGTCGGTTTGTGAGTATGTGTGTGTGGAAGTAAATGTGTGTAGAACCATTAAGGTCTTGTAACTTGGCACCGCTCCAGTGCAGTCTAGCACCGGATCAAGCGAGTGTCCGTTAAATTACACCTTTCTTTTTTCCAAATTTCTTTCTTTTAATGTTTTCTAAATTGTCAACGGACACCTTTAGTATTCTGTCATTCATTTTACTATTCCATAGTTCCGTATGATTTATTCTAAAAAAAAAAATCAAAACCTAAAGGAAGAAATTACTGAGCGACGCCGGTTTTGGCGGGAAAATATTTAGGTGGTCAGTTAGTCGCTTATTACCGCTAAAATAATGTCCACAAAACAGAGGAACGTGACGACATCGAGGCCTGACCGTTAATCCCTTTGTGAGGTTAACCCTGAAGCTGTAAATGTAGGTCAGAAATAGCTAGAAATAAAGTAATCGTGGCATGATAAAACAAATTCATACAAATGGAAATTTATCACGATAAATTGTCGTGTATAGTAATACGATGTTGTAAATGAGTATAGAATATCAATGTAGTACAGTCTGTTATCGTCAAAATTATGGTATTAATATGTAGCCACTGTAGTCCTATATAAAAACAAACAAAAACAAAAAACGTGCAAGCCAATACTAATGAATGAATTATTCACTATTCATCCGTTCAAAGCACACGTAACTCTTCTAATACACTCGCAAACTACAATATATAAACACTGCATTCGAATTACAGTGCATTCGAACGCTTCATTATATTACATACTCATCAAACGAACACACGAGCGATCTAATGCACATACAAACTACAAAATAAACGCAAACACACTTTAATAACACATGCACAGACGTTATAATACATAGCGTAGTATCACGTACACTCAAACTGTAATATACGCACAAATACTGCCTTATATACGAAATATCCAATACATATAACATTCTAATACACACAGACACCCGGTCCAACATGTTACCAAACATTCTCTCATTTCCACGGACCAACAAACATTAAAATACATATATTGGAAGAATTACGTCGTTTGATTAGATTTCTATTTTTCTTTTTTTATAGAGGCCGACCAACGAGACATGATGGAGGTCACGTCAGGGAGCGGACAGGACGGTGGGATGTTACAGAATTTCACGACGCCCCCCTCTTGAGGAAGACGGCAGGATCACCTCTGCGTGTTGTGTGGCTGAAGGGGACCGTCCCGGAGAGAGGGGGGAGGAGGGGGTTAAATTGAGTTAGTTAGCGTATAGTATAGGTACATGGATGAGGAAACTACCAAACGAGTATTAACCGCCTGCTATGGCTCGTTGTCTTGCAGCCGGCGTGCGAGTCCCTCAGCACCCGGAGAGGTACGTCGCTATTGAGCGCCCAGGTACACCTATGTGGACTTTTGCTTGCGGCAATCGTGCATAAGGCATTTAATTATGACATTGCGCATAGATATGAGTTCGTGAATGTTCAAGGAACACTTTTATACCAATATCAGAAAAAAATTATATCACCGTGATTTATGACGAAATATTTTGTGAAATATATCTAAAAAAAAATGTATGTTTTGTGTCCTTTTACACACGAAATATGCTTTGATCGAGACTCCCTGGTAATATGTTTTAGTTTACGTGGTAATATATACGTATATCACATACGAAGCACTAATGTTTAAAAATAGCCTTATAAGGAAGGATTGAAATATTTCCGTTACATTTCGCTCAACGGTCGGTACATCACAGCAGGGGGCAATTTGAATTGATTTGAAATTGGCAGTTACCGTTGTAAAGACCAATTCAATACGAATGTTACCTAAATGTCGGATTTTTAAACTTCGGATGTATAAGCGAGATACAGATTATTTCATGTTGAAGATGATAGTACTCAGTAATACCTGCTCTGAAATAAAAACTATATGGAATTTTGAGCTCGGTTGTATGCGTAGTCTTCGTCTGGCGTTCAAAAAGCTATCGCATCCGTTTCGTGCGTTCCCGATAAAAATGAATATGTTTAGACGTTACCGTAAGTCTTAGGCACCATAAATTGGCAAATATCCCACAACACATAGGCGTCTGCATGATTTTATGCACTTCTTAGTAAAGATAATGGGTGCAAATGGCTAATCATAAACTTTACACTTGTTCTCCCTTGCAATCTGCTAATATTGACAATTATCAAAGAAAATGGGTATGAGAGGGATAACTAATAAATTTTATTATTTAGATATGAAAGTCAATGTAGGCCTACTAAATGATGATGATTAATCTTTTTAACTTTATGTGCGTGCGTTCACGTACATATGATCCTCCTCGAAAATTATAAACACCCAGTGACCATCTCCCCCTCCCCCCCCCCTGTGTGAGGCATGGGGAATATTCAACGACTTTCGTAAGTTCTCGAATTCAATGTACTAAATTCATATGCTTTTGAAATTCTCAAAATTGAACCACCATGTTGTATTCATGCCAGGACTTTATAATTAGAATGATTTTGTACTAATATTGCCATCCACAGTTCCCCATTTCTTCAAAAAAAAAAAAAAAAAAAAAAAAAAATGGAAAATAAAAAAAAATATTTTTTTTAAAAAAAGGTTTTTATCTGGTTTAGATTAGTTGTCTCTATGGTAAAATGCATTTATTAAGCTTTTCACACGAAAATATCAACTTTAATGAACAACGAAAAAAAAAAAAAAAAAAAAAAGTGACATACCTTTACAGAATAGCGTCCCTATTGAACATGAAAATTCCTATTGACTTGGTAATCATTGCTTTGCAAAGTACACTAAATAAGCGTTTTTTTGATATATAATATCATTAGATTCAGAGAAAAATAACAGAGATAACGAACTTTGGCAAGGTGCCAAATACAAAACGCCGTAGCTCGGCTATTTTTTTATGACTCTTCGGTACTTCCCAACTCACGTAATTTTCATGCGATCCAAATGCAGTTTGTTGCTTTCACTAGAGCCTCGGCGTCCCATAGCCATGTAAAAGGCCGATTTTTGAATTTTTGCCTTAATCAAAAAATAATAATATTTTAATGCTGAAAAACGCATTCAAAAATAGTTCTCTATGTCAAGCTGTCCCCCGCCAAAAAAAAAAGGAAATTCAAAATTCGGCCTTTTACATGGCTATAGGCTAGAGTTGATCTAACACTAGCATTTTTGGGGGAATATTCTGTAAAGAGCTCTGATAGTTGGGATGTACCGAAGACATACCAAAAAAAATAGCGATTTTTTTCAACTTTTTGGGGGGTGCCCCCCCCCCAATGGGGAAGCAAAGTTAAAATTTATATATATAACGGAGTGCAATTCTTTACTCTATAGCATGCAAAAAGAATCAATCAGTTATCTCTAACCGATATTTTTTTATGATGTATAGAGTAGGGAAAGGTGGCCATTTTCCGGGACGGTCCCCTGAAGGATCCGAGAAACTCGATTTTTTTTTTTTTTTCTTGAAGGTGGACTTGAGTGATTATACGACTTCATTGACGAAAATTGTTTTAAGTTAAAAGGATAATAGCTACCCACCAGCTTATATATATATATATATATATATATATATATATATATATATATATATATGTATGTATATATATATATATATATATATATATATATATATATATATATATATATAAGATAGGAAAAGTTAGGAATCACATCAGGTAAAAGTTCTCAACAAAATTTGAGAACCCTCTAGAGTTTGTCTTAATGAAAGTGTACTAAAAAGGTAAACAATTTCCGACAGTATTTGAAAGACAGCTCAGATTTGGCCGAAAATTAATTTGTGATTTGCGATACTAAGACAGGATTATACCATATTTTGATTTGTACACTGGTACATAGCCTGTAGTTCAGGTCGACCCAATGTTTGACACCAATAGAACCACACCTGGGAAAAGGATACAATCGGTACAGACATCTTCAGGAAAATAGTAAAGGACCTTGTAGTCCAGCACGACACAAACGAAAAATATAATACCCCCTTTATCAGCAGTTAACTGAGGTGAAGTTAGAGCCTACCACAAGAAAGTATCATGCGAGTGGTCTGCAAAGCCTTTGGTCCACATAAGAACATCAATTCACGAGAACAAGACCATTAATACTGAAAAAATAGGCTATAGAAGAGCCGGTAAGATAATCAAAGACAGTGGCTGGCTGCGCTTTTAAAAGGTGGATCTCTGACAACTCAATCGAATGGCACAAAAAAACCTTCAGCCACGCCATCTTGCGCCAGGTGGACGTCGGGTTAAAGGGCCATCACTTCGAATTTCGATTCCGTGCTGCCCTTTGGCCACGGCTGTTGACACGAAAATAACTTCGTCTAAAAAGCAAACCAAATTTTACATAAGATATAAGAGTGCATATTTTATCAATTGTTATAAATACATATATATATATATATTATGTATATATATATATATATATATATATATATATATATATATATATATATATATATATTATGTATATATATATATATATATATATATATATATATATATATATATATATATATATATATATATATATATATGTATATATAAATATGTATATACATATATAAATATATATATATATATATATATATATATATATATATATATATATATACTATGTATATATATATATACATATATATATACATATATATACATATATATATATATATATATATATATATATATATATACATATATATATATATATATATATATATATATATGTATATTATGTATGATGTATATAAGATTTTTGTCGTCATGTATGAAAGTGTATGCCTGTATCAGCACGTGCATTATATAAAGAATTAATAAACGTTTTGATTAACACTTTCATTTTCTTATAACTTCTCTGTTCTTTGCAAATGTAATTTTTTTGGCCTGGGAGATAACAAAGAAAATAATTATGCAAATAGAAGGATGAAGATTAAGAAGAGAAAAGTTAAACTGGACGAGATAAAGGAAAATGTAGAAGAGGGATGGAAGAAAAGATAAAAAAATAAAAGCAAAAATAGGGAATAAGAAATAGAAAAAGAAAGCAAAGGAGAAGGAGAATCAGTAGAATACCAACTCCAGTAACGTCTAAAAATGGTAAAAGAGAGAGAGAGAGAGAGAATCATAAAGGCAAAATATCAAATAGATAAATAAATAAATACAAAAGAAAAAGAAAAAAACAATTGAAAGTCATCCTTTGAGACTCACCAATATCCGAACTGCACTTGCCGCCGTAAAAAAAATAAATAGATAAATAAATAAATAAATAAATAAATGAAAATAAAAAAAAAAAAAAACGATGGAAATATTACGGTTCAGATCGCAAAATATTTCGCATCATTCAGGACAGAGACAAAGAAATTCATGTATTGAGGAAAGCTGTACACAAGTACAAACAATCGTCTGTTTGTTCTTTTATATGTGAGTGGATTTTGTTTGTTGTTTTCCTTTGTTCTTTGTCTGTTCACCAAGTTATTCGTATCTTTACTCGTAATTCTTACTTATTTTTCATGATTCAATTACTTATTAATTCCAATAAATTCGCTTTTGTTTGGTTGCCTTTCAATCAAATGTTTTTTTTCTCTATTACTCTTTTTCATTATTTCAGTTATTTCCTAATGTATTCATCGAATTATTTCTTATCCATTCTTCTATTTTTTTCATTTATTTATTCAATTACTTCCTTATCATTACGATCCCTTCGATGGCGCCGAATCACTCAGTGGAGATTTATCGTCGTTAAGAATGGGAATGGGAATGCGCTGAGGCCATTCCCGATTCTAAGGAAAAAAATCGATTTTCTCGAAAGAAGAATGAAAGAAAAATAAATATATAAAATCGATTTTATTTTGAAAGAAGAATTAAGGAAAAATAAATAAAAAAAAATCGATTTTCTTTTGCAAGAAGAATTAAGGAAAAATAAAGAAAAAGTCGATTTTCCTTTGCAAGAATAATTAAGGAAAAATAAAGAAAAAAAGTTGTTTTTATTTTGAAAGAAGAATTAAAGGAAAATTTATAAATAAATAAAAAGATACAAAGAGTTACAAAGAGATGAGAAGGAAGGAAGAATATATAGCGAGAATAATTACAATAAAGATAGATTTTAGAGAGAGATGAGATAAGAATGTAAAGAAAACCAAGAAGAATAAGATAAGGAAAGGGATGAAGAAAAAGTGAGAAAAAGGGAGCTACAATAGAGAGAGAAATAAGAAGAGAAGGTAAGAAGGAGAATGACAAGAAAAATGAAGAGAAATAAGATAAATGGAGAAAATACGAGAGAAAAAGACAAAGAAGAATAACGATAAAAGATACGAGAAAGTAAGAAATTAAATAACGAGGAGAGAAAATAGAGAGAAAGAAATATGAAAGGAAGTGAAACAGACTAGATAAAAGAAAGAAAAAGGCAAAATGATGACAATTTTATGAAAAAGTAAAAAATTTATAAATAAAAGGAACACAAAGGAGGAGAGAAAACACGCAAAATAAATTAAGAGGAAAAGGAAGAGAGAGAATAGAAAGAAAGGGAATAGAAGAAGGAAGAGAAGAAGAGAAGAAAGACGAGTCACCCAAAAGAGCGATTCTTATCTGCGGAAACTGAAAAATAATCTCACTTTTTTATCAATCGTAAGAAAGAAAAAAAATCACCAAATGATAAGATATTCTTTCTTTTGTTTCTTTCGTTTCCTTTATTCCATTTTTTCTTTCATTCTCCTTTTTCTCTTTACGTACTACCGGCACACAACAAAAAAAACTTTTATGAGAACTAAAATAAATGGATACTTACATCCCACAACACTTTACATTCTTCACTTTCACTTACACTCTGGGAATCATGTCTTGAATCCCACCTTGTCTTTTGTGCTTTCAGGCTCTATTACATCTTTTTTTTTTTTTTTTACACCTGCAATTAACTCATTTGTTTGTTGTTGTTGTCGTTGTAGTAGTAGTAGTAGTAGTAGTAGTAGTTGTTGTTGTTGTTGTTGTTGTTGTTGTTGTTGTTGTTGTTGTTGTTGTTGTTGTCGTTGTTGTTGTTGTTGTTGTTGTTGTTGTTGTTGTTGTTGTTGTCGTTGTTGTTGTTGTTGTTGTTGTTGTTGTTTTTAATGCCAACCAAAGAGGTTTTCTTCGCTCCTTATACATTCCTTATGAGTCTTCTATCGCCTTTCCTTCTTGACACATAAATTCTATTAACGTAAATCTCATGGTGTAGTGTCTCTTGTTATAATCAACATTTATGGATTTTATTAACGCCACTCTTATGGTGTAATATCCCCTGCATAGCCACCATTTAAAGGTTTTATTAACGCCACTCTTATGGTGTAATAACCCCTGCATAGCCACCATTTAAAGGTTTTATTAACGCCACTCTTATGGTGTAATATCCCCTGCATAGCCACCATTTTAAGGTTTTATTAACGCCACTCTTATGGTGTAATATCCCCTGCATAGCCACCATTTTAAGGTTTTATTAACGCCACTCTCATGGTGTAATGTCCCCTGCATAGCCACCATTTTAAGGTTTTATTAACGCCACTCTTATGGTGTAATGTCCCCTGCATAGCCACCATTAAAAGGTTTTATTAACGTCACTCTTATGGTGTAATGTCCCCTGCATAGTCACCATTTTAAGGTTTTATTAACGCCACTCTTATGGTGTAATGTCCCCTGCATAGTCACCATTTTAAGGTTTTATTAACGCCACTCTTATGGTGTAATGTCCCCTGCATAGCCACCATTAAAAGGTTTTATTAACGTCACTCTTATGGTGTAATGTCCCCTGCATAGCCACCATTAAAAGGTTTTATTAACGTCACTCTTATGGTGTAATGTCCCCTGCATAGTCACCATTAAAAGGTTTTATTAACGTCACTCTTATGGTGTAATGTCCCCTGCATAGCCACCATTTTAAGGTTTTATTAACGCCACTCTTATGGTGTAATGTCCCCTGCATAGCCACCATTAAAAGGTTTTATTAACGTCACTCTTATGGTGTAATGTCCCCTGCATAGCCACCATTAAAAGGTTTTATTAACGTCACTCTCATGGTGTAATGTCCCCTGCATAGTCACCATTAAAAGGTTTTATTAACGTCACTCTCATGGTGTAATGTCCCCTGCATAGTCACCATTTTAAGGTTTTATTAACGCCACTCTTATGGTGTAATGTCCCCTGCATAGCCACCATTAAAAGGTTTTATTAACGTCACTCTTATGGTGTAATGTCCCCTGCATAGTCACCATTAAAAGGTTTTATTAACGTCACTCTTATGGTGTAATGTCCCCTGCATAGCCACCATTTTAAGGTTTTATTAACGTCACTCTTATGGTGTAATGTCCCCTGCATAGCCACCATTTTAAGGTTTTATTAACGCCACTCTTATGGTGTAATGTCCCCTGCATAGCCACCATTAAAAGGTTTTATTAACGTCACTCTTATGGTGTAATGTCCCCTGCATAGCCACCATTAAAAGGTTTTATTAACGTCACTCTTATGGTGTAATGTCCCCTGCATAGCCACCATTTTAAGGTTTTATTAACGTCACTCTCATGGTGTAATGTCCCCTGCATAGCCACCATTAAAAGGTTTTATTAACGTCACTCTCATGGTGTAATATCCCCTGCATAGTCACCATTTTAAGGTTTTATTAACGCCACTCTTATGGTGTAATGTCCCCTGCATAGCCACCATTAAAAGGTTTTATTAACGTCACTCTTATGGTGTAATGTCCCCTGCATAGCCACCATTAAAAGGTTTTATTAACGTCACTCTCATGGTGTAATATCCCCTGCATAGCCACCATTAAAAGGTTTTATTAACGTCACTCTCATGGTGTAATATCCCCTGCATAGCCACCATTAAAAGGTTTTATTAACGTCACTCTCATGGTGTAATATCCCCTGCATAGCCACCATTAAAAGGTTTTATTAACGTCACTCTCATGGTGTAATATCCCCTGCATAGTCACCATTTTAAGGTTTTATTAACGCCACTCTTATGGTGTAATGTCCCCTGCATAGCCACCATTAAAAGGTTTTATTAACGTCACTCTTATGGTGTAATGTCCCCTGCATAGCCACCATTAAAAGGTTTTATTAACGTCACTCTCATGGTGTAATATCCCCTGCATAGTCACCATTTTAAGGTTTTATTAACGCCACTCTTATGGTGTAATGTCCCCTGCATAGCCACCATTAAAAGGTTTTATTAACGTCACTCTTATGGTGTAATGTCCCCTGCATAGCCACCATTTTAAGGTTTTATTAACGTCACTCTCATGGTGTAATATCCCCTGCATAGCCACCATTAAAAGGTTTTATTAACGTCACTCTCATGGTGTAATATCCCCTGCATAGTCACCATTTTAAGGTTTTATTAACGCCACTCTTATGGTGTAATACCCCCTGCATAGCCACCATTAAAAGGTTTTATTAACGTCACTCTTATGGTGTAATGTCCCCTGCATAGCCACCATTAAAAGGTTTTATTAACGTCACTCTCATGGTGTAATATCCCCTGCATAGTCACCATTTTAAGGTTTTATTAACGTCACTCTTATGGTGTAATGTCCCCTGCATAGCCACCATTAAAAGGTTTTATTAACGTCACTCTCATGGTGTAATGTCCCCTGCATAGCCACCATTTTAAGGTTTTATTAACGTCACTCTTATGGTGTAATGTCCCCTGCATAGTCACCATTAAAAGGTTTTATTAACGTCACTCTCATGGTGTAATACCCCCTGCATAGCCACCATTTTAAGGTTTTATTAACGTCACTCTTATGGTGTAATGTCCCCTGCATAGCCACCATTAAAAGGTTTTATTAACGTCACTCTCATGGTGTAATACCCCCTGCATAGCCACCATTTTAAGGTTTTATTAACGTCACTCTCATGGTGTAATGTCCCCTGCATAGCCACCATTTTAAGGTTTTATTAACGTCACTCTTATGGTGTAATGTCCCCTGCATAGCCACCATTAAAAGGTTTTATTAACGTCACTCTCATGGTGTAATATCCCCTGCATAGTCACCATTTTAAGGTTTTATTAACGTCACTCTTATGGTGTAATGTCCCCTGCATAGCCACCATTAAAAGGTTTTATTAACGTCACTCTCATGGTGTAATGTCCCCTGCATAGTCACCATTAAAAGGTTTTATTAACGTCACTCTCATGGTGTAATATCCCCTGCATAGTCACCATTTTAAGGTTTTATTAACGTCACTCTTATGGTGTAATGTCCCCTGCATAGCCACCATTTTAAGGTTTTATTAACGTCACTCTCATGGTGTAATGTCCCCTGCATAGTCACCATTTTAAGGTTTTATTAACGTCACTCTCATGGTGTAATATCCCCTGCATAGTCACCATTTTAAGGTTTTATTAACGTCACTCTTATGGTGTAATGTCCCCTGCATAGCCACCATTAAAAGGTTTTATTAACGTCACTCTCATGGTGTAATACCCCCTGCATAGTCACCATTTTAAGGTTTTATTAACGTCACTCTTATGGTGTAATGTCCCCTGCATAGCCACCATTAAAAGGTTTTATTAACGTCACTCTCATGGTGTAATGTCCCCTGCATAGTCACCATTAAAAGGTTTTATTAACGTCACTCTCATGGTGTAATATCCCCTGCATAGTCACCATTAAAAGGTTTTATTAACGTCACTCTTATGGTGTAATGTCCCCTGCATAGTCACCATTTTAAGGTTTTATTAACGTCACTCTCATGGTGTAATACCCCCTGCATAGCCACCATTAAAAGGTTTTATTAACGTCACTCTCATGGTGTAATGTCCCCTGCATAGTCACCATTAAAAGGTTTTATTAACGTCACTCTCATGGTGTAATATCCCCTGCATAGTCACCATTAAAAGGTTTTATTAACGTCACTCTTATGGTGTAATGTCCCCTGCATAGCCACCATTTTAAGGTTTTATTAACGCCACTCTTATGGTGTAATGTTCCCTGCATAGTCACCATTAAAAGGTTTTATTAACGTCACTCTTATGGTGTAATGTCCCCTGCATAGTCACCATTAAAAGGTTTTATTAACGCCACTCTTATGGTGTAATGTCCCCTGCATAGCCACCATTTTAAGGTTTTATTAACGTCACTCTTATGGTGTAATGTCCCCTGCATAGCCACCATTTTAAGGTTTTATTAACGCCACTCTTATGGTGTAATGTCCCCTGCATAGCCACCATTAAAAGGTTTTATTAACGTCACTCTTATGGTGTAATGTCCCCTGCATAGCCACCATTTTAAGGTTTTATTAACGCCACTCTTATGGTGTAATGTCCCCTGCATAGTCACCATTTTAAGGTTTTATTAACGTCACTCTTATGGTGTAATGTCCCCTGCATAGCCACCATTTTAAGGTTTTATTAACGCCACTCTCATGGTGTAATGTCCCCTGCATAGCCACCATTTTAAGGTTTTATTAACGTCACTCTCATGGTGTAATGTCCCCTGCATAGTCACCATTTTAAGGTTTTATTAACGCCACTCTTATGGTGTAATGTCCCCTGCATAGCCACCATTAAAAGGTTTTATTAACGTCACTCTCATGGTGTAATACCCCCTGCATAGTCACCATTTTAAGGTTTTATTAACGTCACTCTCATGGTGTAATACCCCCTGCATAGCCACCATTTTAAGGTTTTATTAACGTCACTCTTATGGTGTAATGTCCCCTGCATAGTCACCATTTTAAGGTTTTATTAACGCCACTCTCATGGTGTAATGTCCCCTGCATAGCCACCATTAAAAGGTTTTATTAACGTCACTCTCATGGTGTAATATCCCCTGCATAGTCACCATTTTAAGGTTTTATTAACGTCACTCTTATGGTGTAATGTCCCCTGCATAGCCACCATTAAAAGGTTTTATTAACGTCACTCTCATGGTGTAATGTCCCCTGCATAGCCACCATTTTAAGGTTTTATTAACGTCACTCTTATGGTGTAATGTCCCCTGCATAGTCACCATTAAAAGGTTTTATTAACGTCACTCTCATGGTGTAATACCCCCTGCATAGCCACCATTTTAAGGTTTTATTAACGTCACTCTTATGGTGTAATGTCCCCTGCATAGCCACCATTAAAAGGTTTTATTAACGTCACTCTCATGGTGTAATACCCCCTGCATAGCCACCATTTTAAGGTTTTATTAACGTCACTCTCATGGTGTAATGTCCCCTGCATAGCCACCATTTTAAGGTTTTATTAACGTCACTCTTATGGTGTAATGTCCCCTGCATAGCCACCATTAAAAGGTTTTATTAACGTCACTCTCATGGTGTAATATCCCCTGCATAGTCACCATTTTAAGGTTTTATTAACGTCACTCTTATGGTGTAATGTCCCCTGCATAGCCACCATTAAAAGGTTTTATTAACGTCACTCTCATGGTGTAATGTCCCCTGCATAGTCACCATTAAAAGGTTTTATTAACGTCACTCTCATGGTGTAATATCCCCTGCATAGTCACCATTTTAAGGTTTTATTAACGTCACTCTTATGGTGTAATGTCCCCTGCATAGCCACCATTTTAAGGTTTTATTAACGTCACTCTCATGGTGTAATGTCCCCTGCATAGTCACCATTTTAAGGTTTTATTAACGTCACTCTCATGGTGTAATATCCCCTGCATAGTCACCATTTTAAGGTTTTATTAACGTCACTCTTATGGTGTAATGTCCCCTGCATAGCCACCATTAAAAGGTTTTATTAACGTCACTCTCATGGTGTAATACCCCCTGCATAGTCACCATTTTAAGGTTTTATTAACGTCACTCTTATGGTGTAATGTCCCCTGCATAGCCACCATTAAAAGGTTTTATTAACGTCACTCTCATGGTGTAATGTCCCCTGCATAGTCACCATTAAAAGGTTTTATTAACGTCACTCTCATGGTGTAATATCCCCTGCATAGTCACCATTAAAAGGTTTTATTAACGTCACTCTTATGGTGTAATGTCCCCTGCATAGTCACCATTTTAAGGTTTTATTAACGTCACTCTCATGGTGTAATACCCCCTGCATAGCCACCATTAAAAGGTTTTATTAACGTCACTCTCATGGTGTAATGTCCCCTGCATAGTCACCATTAAAAGGTTTTATTAACGTCACTCTCATGGTGTAATATCCCCTGCATAGTCACCATTAAAAGGTTTTATTAACGTCACTCTTATGGTGTAATGTCCCCTGCATAGCCACCATTTTAAGGTTTTATTAACGCCACTCTTATGGTGTAATGTTCCCTGCATAGTCACCATTAAAAGGTTTTATTAACGTCACTCTTATGGTGTAATGTCCCCTGCATAGTCACCATTAAAAGGTTTTATTAACGCCACTCTTATGGTGTAATGTCCCCTGCATAGCCACCATTTTAAGGTTTTATTAACGTCACTCTTATGGTGTAATGTCCCCTGCATAGCCACCATTTTAAGGTTTTATTAACGCCACTCTTATGGTGTAATGTCCCCTGCATAGCCACCATTAAAAGGTTTTATTAACGTCACTCTTATGGTGTAATGTCCCCTGCATAGCCACCATTTTAAGGTTTTATTAACGCCACTCTTATGGTGTAATGTCCCCTGCATAGTCACCATTTTAAGGTTTTATTAACGTCACTCTTATGGTGTAATGTCCCCTGCATAGCCACCATTTTAAGGTTTTATTAACGCCACTCTCATGGTGTAATGTCCCCTGCATAGCCACCATTTTAAGGTTTTATTAACGTCACTCTCATGGTGTAATGTCCCCTGCATAGTCACCATTTTAAGGTTTTATTAACGCCACTCTTATGGTGTAATGTCCCCTGCATAGCCACCATTAAAAGGTTTTATTAACGTCACTCTCATGGTGTAATACCCCCTGCATAGTCACCATTTTAAGGTTTTATTAACGTCACTCTCATGGTGTAATACCCCCTGCATAGCCACCATTTTAAGGTTTTATTAACGCCACTCTTATGGTGTAATGTCCCCTGCATAGCCACCATTTTAAGGTTTTATTAACGCCACTCTCATGGTGTAATACCCCCTGCATAGCCACCATTTTAAGGTTTTATTAACGCCACTCTCATGGTGTAATGTCCCCTGCATAGCCACCATTTTAAGGTTTTATTAACGCCACTCTTATGGTGTAATGTCCCCTGCATAGCCACCATTTTAAGGTTTTATTAACGCCACTCTTATGGTGTAATGTCCCCTGCATAGCCACCATTTTAAGGTTTTATTAACGTCACTCTCATGGTGTAATGTCCCCTGCATAGCCACCATTTTAAGGTTTTATTAACGTCACTCTCATGGTGTAATGTCCCCTGCATAGCCACCATTTTAAGGTTTTATTAACGTCACTCTTATGGTGTAATGTCCCCTGCATAGTCACCATTTTAAGGTTTTATTAACGTCACTCTCATGGTGTAATGTCCCCTGCATAGCCACCATTTTAAGGTTTTATTAACGCCACTCTTATGGTGTAATGTCCCCTGCATAGCCACCATTTTAAGGTTTTATTAACGTCACTCTCATGGTGTAATGTCCCCTGCATAGTCACCATTAAAAGGTTTTATTAATGTCACTCTCATGGTGTAATACCCCCTGCATAGCCACCATTTTAAGGTTTTATTAACGTCACTCTTATGGTGTAATGTCCCCTGCATAGTCACCATTTTAAGGTTTTATTAACGTCACTCTCATGGTGTAATACCCCCTGCATAGCCACCATTAAAAGGTTTTATTAACGTCACTCTCATGGTGTAATGTCCCCTGCATAGTCACCATTAAAAGGTTTTATTAACGTCACTCTCATGGTGTAATACCCCCTGCATAGCCACCATTTTAAGGTTTTATTAACGTCACTCTTATGGTGTAATGTCCCCTGCATAGTCACCATTTTAAGGTTTTATTAACGTCACTCTCATGGTGTAATACCCCCTGCATAGCCACCATTTTAAGGTTTTATTAACGTCACTCTTATGGTGTAATGTCCCCTGCATAGCCACCATTTTAAGGTTTTATTAACGTCACTCTCATGGTGTAATGTCCCCTGCATAGTCACCATTAAAAGGTTTTATTAACGTCACTCTCATGGTGTAATACCCCCTGCATAGCCACCATTAAAAGGTTTTATTAACGTCACTCTCATGGTGTAATGTCCCCTGCATAGTCACCATTTTAAGGTTTTATTAACGTCACTCTTATGGTGTAATGTCCCCTGCATAGCCACCATTAAAAGGTTTTATTAACGCCACTCTTATGGTGTAATGTCCCCTGCATAGCCACCATTTTAAGGTTTTATTAACGTCACTCTCATGGTGTAATGTCCCCTGCATAGCCACCATTTTAAGGTTTTATTAACGTCACTCTCATGGTGTAATGTCCCCTGCATAGCCACCATTTTAAGGTTTTATTAACGTCACTCTCATGGTGTAATGTCCCCTGCATAGTCACCATTTTAAGGTTTTATTAACGTCACTCTTATGGTGTAATGTCCCCTGCATAGCCACCATTAAAAGGTTTTATTAACGCCACTCTTATGGTGTAATGTCCCCTGCATAGTCACCATTAAAAGGTTTTATTAATGTCACTCTCATGGTGTAATACCCCCTGCATAGCCACCATTTTAAGGTTTTATTAACGTCACTCTTATGGTGTAATGTCCCCTGCATAGTCACCATTTTAAGGTTTTATTAACGTCACTCTTATGGTGTAATGTCCCCTGCATAGCCACCATTAAAAGGTTTTATTAACGCCACTCTTATGGTGTAATGTCCCCTGCATAGCCACCATTTTAAGGTTTTATTAACGTCACTCTCATGGTGTAATGTCCCCTGCATAGCCACCATTTTAAGGTTTTATTAACGTCACTCTCATGGTGTAATGTCCCCTGCATAGCCACCATTTTAAGGTTTTATTAACGTCACTCTCATGGTGTAATGTCCCCTGCATAGTCACCATTAAAAGGTTTTATTAACGCCACTCTTATGGTGTAATGTCCCCTGCATAGCCACCATTTTAAGGTTTTATTAACGTCACTCTCATGGTGTAATGTCCCCTGCATAGCCACCATTTTAAGGTTTTATTAACGTCACTCTCATGGTGTAATGTCCCCTGCATAGTCACCATTAAAAGGTTTTATTAACGTCACTCTCATGGTGTAATGTCCCCTGCATAGCCACCATTTTAAGGTTTTATTAACGCCACTCTTATGGTGTAATGTCCCCTGCATAGCCACCATTTTAAGGTTTTATTAACGTCACTCTCATGGTGTAATGTCCCCTGCATAGTCACCATTAAAAGGTTTTATTAACGTCACTCTCATGGTGTAATGTCCCCTGCATAGTCACCATTAAAAGGTTTTATTAACGTCACTCTCATGGTGTAATGTCCCCTGCATAGCCACCATTTTAAGGTTTTATTAACGCCACTCTTATGGTGTAATGTCCCCTGCATAGCCACCATTTTAAGGTTTTATTAACGTCACTCTTATGGTGTAATGTCCCCTGCATAGCCACCATTTTAAGGTTTTATTAACGTCACTCTTATGGTGTAATGTCCCCTGCATAGCCACCATTAAAAGGTTTTATTAACGCCACTCTTATGGTGTAATGTCCCCTGCATAGTCACCATTAAAAGGTTTTATTAACGTCACTCTCATGGTGTAATGTCCCCTGCATAGCCACCATTTTAAGGTTTTATTAACGCCACTCTTATGGTGTAATGTCCCCTGCATAGCCACCATTTTAAGGTTTTATTAACGTCACTCTTATGGTGTAATGTCCCCTGCATAGCCACCATTTTAAGGTTTTATTAACGTCACTCTTATGGTGTAATGTCCCCTGCATAGCCACCATTTTAAGGTTTTATTAACGTCACTCTCATGGTGTAATGTCCCCTGCATAGCCACCATTTTAAGGTTTTATTAACGTCACTCTTATGGTGTAATGTCCCCTGCATAGCCACCATTAAAAGGTTTTATTAACGTCACTCTCATGGTGTAATGTCCCCTGCATAGCCACCATTTTAAGGTTTTATTAACGCCACTCTTATGGTGTAATGTCCCCTGCATAGCCACCATTTTAAGGTTTTATTAACGTCACTCTCATGGTGTAATGTCCCCTGCATAGTCACCATTAAAAGGTTTTATTAACGCCACTCTTATGGTGTAATGTCCCCTGCATAGCCACCATTTTAAGGTTTTATTAACGTCACTCTCATGGTGTAATGTCCCCTGCATAGTCACCATTAAAAGGTTTTATTAACGTCACTCTCATGGTGTAATGTCCCCTGCATAGCCACCATTTTAAGGTTTTATTAACGCCACTCTTATGGTGTAATGTCCCCTGCATAGCCACCATTTTAAGGTTTTATT
>NC_091557.1:31297271-31304771 GCF_042767895.1 Penaeus vannamei
GCAATAATAAATAAAATAATAATAATAATAATAATAATAATAATAATAATAATAATAATAATAATAATAATAATAATAATGATGATGATAATAACAGCAACAAAACAATCCATAAATAAATCAACACTCAATTTATGTAATTAACAAATAAACCTCCATCAGTACACAATACACAACGGTTAACCCTCTGAACAAATAAACCATAACATACACAACATAATATAACTGAACCAGACATCAAAGGTCACCTACCACCAATATCAGCACACAATGTAATACACTCATACCTGCCGCTACGCCTGCCTAACCTCACGGAGAGAAGAGCCAGATAAAAATGCAGCGAAAACTAGCGAGGCGTTGACACTAGCCGACGCTCTGCCGTTTTCTTTCAAAGGGCTTCTTCTATATTCTCGTAAAGGGAATCTATGTACTTTGTTTGGCTGTAGTGTGGCTGTCGTGTTCCATCACTTTGGGACGAGTCTTAATATCTGCTGATTGGAAGGTATAAGTAATGAGAGAGAGAGAGAATTGAAGTATTTCACTGTTATTAAAAAAAAAAAAACAGTGGTTGCATAAGGTGTTTTTCGTTTCTGCGTAAAAGCAAATGATGGAATCAGCCTAAATGTAAGACGAAACTTATATAACCATATTCATAAAAGTTTTTTTCTTTCTCGTTCATTAACCTATTCTTTATTTCCGACTGGTTATACAACGGTCACGTGTCTGTATAACGGTGTCTGTATTTATGCGATGTTAGTTTATTTGTTACATAAATAGAGTCTTTTATTTTCAGCTTCATTTCATCTTTCTTCTTTATTATCATTCATTAATCTGAAACTTCCACAATTTATTTGGAAACGACACTGCCTTTATCTAATAGACTTTGTGAATCTATTTCATAACCATAGAGTGGAAAATTCCCAGATCATTTATAAGCATTTCATTCTTTATCAAGATGCTAAACGGGAACATCACAGATGATAAATTCCTGGTTATTTTCACTTTTCTCTGGACATTATGCCACACATTTTTATATGCAGCATTTTTTTTCCCTCGAGGAAATATAACTAACTATATCCACTGCCTACGCCTCTCTCTCCACATATATAGATAGAGATAGATACATACATACACATATATAGTTATATATATAGATACATATATGAATATATATATCTTCAAATATGAATATGTATAGATATAGACATATAAATATATTTTCAAATATGTATATATATATAGAGAGAGAGAGATATAGATATGTAGATATATACGTACACACGTATGTATATTCCTACGCTTCTCTTATTACTACTATCACTAGCATCACTAATCTTTTTTCCGCTCCTCTCCCTTATGATGTTCTTCCTTACATCTTTGCTTCTTCTCTTACTCTTCACATCTCTCTTCTCCTGACCAACCTCTACCTTCTTCGGATATGCATTCCCAGTGCCATCATAACCATCACCACTGCCATCTTAATCACTATCAAAATAATGATGATACTTATTACTTTCCTTCTCATCTTCTCCATTCCTCGACTTTAACCTTGTATTTTTTTCCATTTCTTCTTTCTCCTCATTATCTACTAATACAGCAACAGACCTTTGCCCTTTCTCACTTCGGCGATAACCTGCTGTCACGTGTTACTCACCATGCTACAAGGGTCAAAATATATGTAAAAGATATCAAACGGCTTTTTTAACACTGACTAAAAATGATTTTCTCTAAGCAATATAAAATGACTAATATAAACGGCATTAATAACAGTAGAACTAATAACAGTAATCAAAATTCACAAAAACAAAAAGACAGACAAACAGACAGACAGACAGACAGACAAAACAAACAGACGGAACAGAGAACATCAGTATCGATAAATTTTTAAAGACTATAGAATCAAAGACTATATAACTAGGCATAAAGTCTCCGCACTGAATCGCTGCGTAATGCTAAACGAAACAAACAAACAAATACACCTCTGGCACATGACTACCACGCCAGGAAGACCGGAGACATCATAGCAACAGAAACAGAGAGCCAGACCGGATTCTACCATCACGCAGAAAAGCTTATGAATCCACAACACCAAACTATATAGGCCTAGCCATATTTGCGGAATCGATATCCACCATAACGCTGCTTTTGAAAAAATATATACACAAATTTTCCCTCGAACGTATATTGATAAGCAGGTGTGTAGGTGTGTGTGTGGTGTGTGTGTGTGCGCGGGCGTCTGTGCTGAGGCGACGACCACGGCCTGATCACGTGGTTGGTCCATACACTTTTCGGGGCTCGTCTGCTCAGGAGAGACAACACGTGACTTGGCTTAGGTTAAAATATCGCCATGCCGGTTAGTTATTTGTGTAGTTATGAACCTTATCATTTATAATATTACTGTTGTTCTTGTTATATTCGTTCTTTGTTATTGTCAGTAGTAGCGTTGCTTTTCAAATTATGATTGCTGTTATTATCATAATTATTAGCACTATCATGTCAACTCAGATTATGATTGGCATCGAATCACTATCATCTTTACCAACCTGGTCATTATCACTAATATCATTGTCATAACTGCCATTAATATTTTATCTTTTCGTTATTACTCACTTCAATTATACTACCAACATAAAATAGTAATAATAATCTATATAATCCCCATTATTATTACCATTACTGTTACTAATGTAATTGATATCAGTAGTTTTATAATTGCTATCATATTGACAACAATTATCACTGTATGATTATTATCGTCACCATCTATATATATATCAATAAATGTTATTATCATCATGAATACCATAATACCTTTATCCCTATTATTAGTATTACCGTTATCATTATTGCTATCATTTTAGCATTACTGTTCTTATCAGTTTCCTAATACCATGATCAATAGTAATAGTCATAGTAATATAATATCAATATTAATACTAATATTAGTATTATCCCTATTATCATGATCCTTATCCTTTTCATTACCATAATCATAATTATAATTACAATCATAACCCTTATCATCATTATCAATCATTATTGTTATCATATGCAACATTATAGGAATTATTATTATCAATACTATTTCTATTGCTACCACTTCTACTACTCCTATTTTTTATTAATATTCATACAAATACTGTCACTACTACCTTTATAGCTATTATTATCATTACCATCTCCATTCCGATCAGCTTTCATCCTTATCATAATCCTTATTGCCTTGATTTCTTGATTATCATTCTCAACTATATCTTTATTAACATATTTCCTATTACTGTTATCACTATTGTCACAGTTACTACAATTGTAACTATGGCTTTTTAATATCATTTTTTTATTCAAATACCATTATTCTCTTTAACTTAATACTCCTTACATAATGTGAGGATGGGAAGTAGTAAAGATAAACTTGACACTCCCATTATCATTATACTAATCATAACCATAATTATCACAAAAATTAAAAAAAAACATCGCTATTAGCATCATTCCTACCACAAAGATGATTTCATATGCAACGGAAAGACCATCTTAATAACAATCGTAAAGTTACAATCACGTCATATGTTTAAATTAATGCTTTGAACTTATTAATGTTTGAATTATTGTTTTGAACGTATTAAATTTATGGCTAATGGGCAAAGTAACAAGCTGTATACAATTTATTGGTATTAGAGGTTCCTTTTGTTTGTTTTGATGGATGATTGTAGGTCTGGCACGCTGCTATTTAGCCTAATATCTGTTGGTATTGCCGATTCTACTATTTATAGTTTTGCAGTACAATGTTCCCCTTTATTAATTTTAACTGACGGCTGTACTGACGTGCAATATATGGGCAATAAACACTGCTTAAAAATTGCACACGCAATGTTTCCTTAATTGTGGATGCCGATTTATGTTTGGGGCTGAGACTATGGTAATAAAATGATAATCAATAGATAAATCGCAAACCATGTGCATTAAAAATAATAAGAACTCATAAAAGTGTACGAATTATTGGTCTGCTGGTCCAGTTCCGAGTCGACTTCCAATGCCAGAGCACTGCATTTGAATTTTCTGTACGTCAGTAATTAAATCACCTAATAAACATTACTAAATTACTTCTGAAAACTGTAACGTGCACTGAAGGTTAACTCTAATATAATCTGGTAAATTCCTATCTGCCATTCCAATACATAAAATATACAATCCAGATTTAACCTACAAAACTATGATAATCAAAACCCGAGAATCTGTACTCTACATATGACGTAACGACCCAAAGTTTCATCAAAATATTCTCAGGGAAGGTCAAGAATCAACAATAAACATTATTTTTAACAAAGCACAACACAACAGCTAGCCGCCCATGCACCACTGACAACAATGATACGCAGAAACTTCACGCAGCATAACTAGACTTGGAACATTTACAACTTTTACTACAAACAACATAAACAATTCCAAGTTTTAGGTTGATATGATGACAATAATAATAATATAAATTACCATTCTTATTGCTGCTAGTGCCATCACTATATGCCACTGCTTAACCACCACCATTACTATAATTCCACTAATATTACCATTAACATTACTAATTACCATTAACATTACTACTTTGTCTCTATTACCATTATCCCTGCCACTATCAATGTAAGAGACGTCAAGATTCCACACAAGATATCTCTGCATTCCTTTTAACACTAAAACATCGTTGCAGGATACACCTCGACACCCTCGCAAAGGATACTTGCAATCTAAAACCCCCCTATTGTCCATTCTTCCTCTTATTCACTACCTATCTTCCAACAGAATCACCGATATATTCAAAAGATGCATTAAAATCTTGTTTGATATGTCAGAGCATGAACTTTTGGGGCAGGAGCATGGGATTCCTACTTGAATCAGCATCTTTGGCAAAATGGAACAGGTGGTGCAGATGGCGACCTTGTTACAGTTTCGAAGTGAGAGCCGTTCGGTGCCTTAACAACGTATATTTCTTAACCACGTCTGTATATGCAATTCATTCTGCACACTCAAAGAAAGAAAAAGACAGGTTAGAGAGAGAGTGAGAGAGGGGGGGAAAGGGGGAAAGGGGGAGAGGGAGGGAGGGAGGGAGAGAGGGAGAGAGGGAGAGAGGGAGAGAGGGAGAGAGAGAGAGAGAGAGAGAGAGAGAGAGAGAGAGAGAGAGAGAGAGAGAGAGAGAGAGAGAGAGAGAGAGAGAGGGGAGAGAGGAGAGGAGGGGGGGGGGAGAGTAGAGAGAGAGGGGGAGAGTAGAGAGAGAGAGAGGGGGGGAGGGAAGGAAGGAGAAACGGGGAGGGAGGAGAGAGAGAGGGAGTGGAGGGAGGTGAGGGAGGGAGGGAGGGAGGGAGGGAGGGAGGGAGGGAGGGAGGGAGAGAGAGAGAGAGAGAGACAGACAGACAGACAGACAGACAGACAGACAGACAGACAGGCAGACAGACAGACAGACAGACAGAGACAGAGACAGAGAGACTAAAAGAAAGACAGAAAGATAATATTTTACGAGATTAGTCCGAGATTAATACACTTCCTAAATGCGATGTTCCTTGGGGGGTGATTTTCGTAAGACGCAGTTCGTATTCTGGCTGATAAACAAACTCGCAGAAATTATCTATTACTTTTATACTTATCATTATTACTGTGGCCCATACTTTTATCATCATTTCTATTATCATCACTGTCGCCATTAAAACCATTAACTATTATGATTATCATTGTTGTTATTGTTATTGCTGTCTTTATCATCGTCATTCGCTGTATTATTATTATTATTATTATTAATACCATTGGTCAGTCCTATTATCGTTCCCATCTCATAATCATTACTAATATCAGTGTTGTTGTTATTGTTGTTGCTGCTGCCATACCGACCCTAACAGCAAGTACAACAACAGTACTAAACCACACTAAAAGTCAGTGACTCTTCGTACCCAGTGAACCCAGTACCATATTTTTACACCAGTTGGTAGGCCTATTCATTCGGGTACGATTAGAAGTATCTATGTGATTTATATGTTACCTATTTCATTTTTTTATCATCACTTTCCTATGTCTGACTGTTATTTTCTTCAATGAGTCAAAGGAGTTAATACTAAATAATTTCTTGAATGCGAAAAAGTGTGGCTGTTTTCCTCACAGTTTTCTATATTCCACCGCAGCCAGGCAGGCATCCAACTGCAGACATTTCCCTTGTTAAAACTTTCTTTTGTTTCTAACCATGCCTGAATTCACGTTCCGCAGTAACAGGACAGCAGTGAATTCAATCGCAATGCCATGTCATGTGTATAATACTTATTCCATTCCACATTCGAATCCCTCAGTATGATCACACAGGTCAGTAGATTGGCAGCAAGTATGGATAAAGACTAGAAGGCTTCTTATAACCTCCCAAAAGGCCTGAAAGCTGTCATAAGCCCCTGTTTCCTTTCTCTTTCCCGGGAAAGGTCATCTAACGGTTCCCAAGAAACATGAAAAATGCTATGTGGTGTAATGACCATGATGTGGCCCAGTGGATCAAGCTTTGATACGGCTGTCCTAACTAGTCGGTGGGAAAATTGTGGAAAAGTTTAGGTCTGCAACGAAGTAGTGAACACATGTACACTATACCTCAGAATGCCAAGTCACTTAGCCGTTCAGGTGAAGCAAGAAGTAAATAGGGCCATGTGACTATTTCATCTCATCTGGTGCTTCAGAAAATGTGCTTCAGTTATTTGATCAATCTTGACCTTACACCAGATGTATAAAGAGCTTACCCAAGCCAGGTGTAATAAGCTACTATGGTGAACCATATTCATGTTGACAAATGTAGAAAAGGTATGATTGAGAATGAATACCTGCACAATACAAGAGATGCATTTGGCCGGTTTCGAATACATCTTCGTCAGAAGAAGAAAAAGATGAAGATATATTCGAAGCCGGTCAAATACATTCGTTGTATTGCGAAGATATTCATTCCCATTCATACCCTTTTCTACAAAGTTCAGAAGGTACAGACTCGATTTCTTTCCTCCATACCCTTAACCCATATTCCATACTCACCCTCCCCCTTCACACTCACCCCACCCCCTCACACTCAACCCCTCTCGCCCCCCTTACCCCCGACCCCCCAACCACCAACGAACATCACCAAGCTTCAGCTGCTTCGCCAACAACAACACAAGCCGGTCATATCTGGTTCTCTCCGGATAAAACCAGATATAACTTCTTCCACAGTGTGTGTGTGTGTGTGTGTGAGCGTGTGCGTGTGTGTGTAGTGGTTAGACCCAGCGACCAGACAGACAGACAGCCGTAGCGTGGCGTGGCGTCAGAGGCGATGGAGGGGGGGAAGGGGGGAAAGAGGGGAAAGGGGAGGGGGGCAAGAGGAGTACAATGATTTTGCTTGCTGCGTTTTGGCTCGAAAGCGGCGCCGGCCTCGATACAACGGTTGCTTATCACTGTATATGACAAGGTCTGAGAGAGAAGGGGGGAGGGAGGGAGGGAAGGAGGAAAGGAAGT
>NC_091557.1:31314771-31317271 GCF_042767895.1 Penaeus vannamei
ATTTCATAAAGTAGAGTTGCTTATGTCAGAATGTTTCGTATGATCTAACAATATTTTTCTTTGCAGCTACATCATAGAATGTATATAGGCTTTATAAATGTATATATGAGACCAATATATATGATATAAGCCTTTCTTGAAGTCACTAAAGTATCCTTGGTGTAGCTCACAGGTTTGCTTATAATGGACAGAGATATTAACAAAACAACAAAGGGAGGTGAAGAGAAGCACTCAGAGTGATTTTGCCAAAGGCTTTTGCTCATTGGTACTTTTTCTGGGCCAGTGTCCAATATGCTGTGAAAAAGAAAAGAATCAGATGTTTCCCTTCTCTTTCCCCTAATGTTTTGCTAACAACTTGAATCCTACACTAGGTTTTAGATGTGTATACGTGATAAGAAGTGAAAAAAACTAAAACTGACTTGACAAATTATCGCCCCATCTCCCTCACATCGATTGTTGCAAAAAAAAATTAACATATACAGAAACACATAATCAATCACATTGATACCCCCAACATCCGTACAGGCACACAACACGGTTTTCGGCCCAAACGATCATGTGAGACCCAATTAATCACCACCCATCATGACATTACCCGACAACTTGACAGACACGACACTAAACAAGTTGCTGCCATACTGCTTGACTTTGCCAAAGCTTTCGACAAAGTTCCTCACAAAAGACTATCATTTAAATTACGACAATATATGGTCATAAGACCAATTTTTCACTGGATCACTGCTATCTTGACGTGTAGGGTCCTACGTGTCGTACTCGACGGTGTATCCTCTAATCCTGTCTCTGTCTCTTCTGGTGTCCCGCAAGGCACCGTTCTTGGCCCTCTTCTCTCCCTTCCGTACATAAACAACCATCCACTTTTGACACCTAACTCTTTTGCTAGACTTTTTGCTGATGACAGTCTTTTGTTTCGACCCAGTGAAACTGAAGACAACTGCAGACTCCTCCAGCAAGACATAGATGCTCTAGAACAGTGAGAAAGATCATGGCAAATGTCTTTCAGACCAGGCAAATGTAAAATTCTCCACTTCACCAGATCTCAAACCCCAATACACTACACTTACACACTACACAACCAACAACTAACACCTACATTATCATATAGATACCTCGGTATTCACCTTACCAACAACCTTATTTTCAGCACACATTGACTTCGCCATCAACAAAGGAAACAGAACACTGGGGTTTTTGAAGAGGAACCTACACAACTGTATACCCAACATCAAACGCATTATATTAAATGCTGCACACACATGCAACACAAGGAACTCGCACACAAGAAAAATTAATTACATACCACACCAACACTGACTCTTCCAAGCACGCCTTCTTCCCACGCACCATATGCGACTGGAACAGGCTCCCCCAACATATCACTGAAACAAAAACGCTCAATGCTTTCACCAACAAACTAGACAAATACTTAACACTACAAGTACCTTCTCACACACCAACACTAACACTTAATTCTTAATCATTTCCCTGGCCCTAGCATCCAACCACAAATTTGTGTGCTATGTGCTTATTTAGCGCCCTATGCATTATTATTGAGACTGAGATTTGCCTTTTACACTTCAACAAAAGCCAACAGACCTTCATGCCTATATTCTACAAGAAAAAACCTAGATTAGTTGACTTGTTACTTGTTTAATGGCATATTACCAGGGTTGTATACAAGATCTGTCTCTCTTGAGAATATACATGGTGGAGATTTGTTGTCATTTTGCCAGTGCCACCCAACAAGTGTACAGGTCTGCAGGTTATATTTGATAAATAGTTATAGACTTACCTTCACTTTCTGCAGCTTAATTTGTACTGCAAAATGTGTTTTTTTCTTTCATCTAACTTACTTTCTTTCTTTAAGGGCAGTAGCTTAGTTTTTCGCTATCTCTGCCCATAGTCTTCATTTTGAGATTTACTAATAAATATCAATAATGATTTTTCTTTCATTAGTATTATGCTTCGTCCAAATCCAGTTTAAAATCTGTTGTGTTCTCCATTCATGCCTTAACTCTGAAATCTGATGATAGTGGCTCCTTGTTAAGCAGTTGCATCAGCAAAGACCAAAAGTTTCCACCATTTATATTTTATGGAGACAGAACTTAGCAGGGAGACCAGCAAACTGTCTTGTTTAATATGAAAGGTTTATGCTTAACCCAATGCTGATGAAAGTTTCATATGCTAAATATCATGTACGGTCAGTTGCCTAGAGGAAAAATAGAAGCATAGGAAGCCTAATTTTCCCACCATCTAGGAGTCTGGCTGAAGCATGAACATTTATCCAGCAAACTGTCTTGTTTAATATGAAAGGTTTTTGCATAACCCAATGCTGATGAAAGCTTCACATGCTAAATATCATGTACAGTCAGTGGCGTAGAGGAAAAATAGAAGCATAGGAAGCATAATTTTCCCACTCTCTAGGAGTCTGGCTGAAGCTTGAACATTTATCAAGTGAACAAAATGATTTCAAGCTTGTTTA
>NC_091557.1:31324771-31342271 GCF_042767895.1 Penaeus vannamei
TCCTGAACTTCCAAGATGTTGCCACAGAAACCCAGCATCCCATCAGGTTGTACTCCCGCTACATCGACAGAATTCACATTTTCTTCCGCTTCTCAGCAGAAGAGGCAAAGGACCTCATTCAAAGATACTTGACAGAGCATCCTGATCCCAATAATGAAAACATTGTAGGCTATAACAACAAGAAGTGTTGGCCAAGGGATGCAAGAATGAGGCTGATGAAACATGATGTCAACTTGGGACGTGCTGTTTTCTGGGACATCAAGAATCGTTTGCCAAGGTCTGTTACAACTGTCAACTGGGAAAATTCATTTGTGTCTGTTTACTCCAAGGACAATCCAAATCTGCTTTTCAACATGGCTGGCTTTGAGTGCCGCATCTTGCCAAAGTGTCGCATGACACATGAAGAGTTTAAACACAGAGATGGAGTTTGGAATCTTCAGAATGAGGTTACAAAGGAACGTACCTCACAGTGCTTCTTGAGAGTAGATGATGAGTCCATGCAGAGATTCCACAATCGTGTCAGGCAGATCCTCATGGCTTCTGGCTCAACAACTTTCACCAAGATTGTGAACAAGTGGAACACTGCTCTGATTGGTCTTATGACATACTACCGAGAATCAGTTGTCAACACTCAGGAACTGCTTGATCTCCTGGTGAAGTGTGAGAACAAAATTCAGACACGTATCAAGATTGGCCTGAACTCAAAAATGCCTTCCAGATTCCCCCCTGTGGTGTTCTACACACCCAAGGAGTTGGGTGGCCTAGGTATGTTGTCAATGGGTCACGTCTTGATCCCACAGTCTGATCTGCGATGGAGCAAGCAAACAGATGTAGGCATTACTCACTTCAGATCTGGTATGAGTCATGATGAAGATCAGCTGATTCCCAATTTGTACAGGTATATTCAGCCATGGGAAACAGAATTCCTGGACTCACAGAGAGTATGGGCTGAGTATGCTCTGAAGAGGCAAGAGGCCACTGCTCAGAATAGACGTCTGACCCTAGAGGATTTGGAAGACTCATGGGATCGAGGTATCCCAAGAATCAACACACTTTTCCAAAAGGATCGTCACACACTGGCCTATGACAAGGGTTGGAGAATTAGAACTGAATTCAAACAGTATCAAGTCCTTAAGCAGAACCCCTTCTGGTGGACACATCAGCGCCATGATGGAAAACTGTGGAACCTCAACAATTACCGTACTGACATGATCCAAGCGCTGGGTGGTGTAGAAGGTATTCTAGAGCACACACTCTTCAAGGGCACATACTTCCCTACCTGGGAGGGTCTCTTCTGGGAGAAGGCATCAGGATTTGAAGAGAGCATGAAGTACAAGAAGCTCACTAACGCCCAGAGGTCAGGTTTGAACCAGATTCCCAACCGTCGCTTCACCCTCTGGTGGTCCCCAACCATCAACAGGGCTAATGTGTATGTAGGTTTCCAGGTGCAGCTCGATCTGACTGGTATTTTCATGCACGGTAAGATTCCCACCCTGAAGATCTCTCTTATCCAGATTTTCCGTGCCCATTTGTGGCAGAAGATCCATGAGTCTGTGGTGATGGACTTGTGTCAGGTATTCGATCAAGAACTTGATGCACTAGAGATTGAGACTGTGCAGAAGGAGACTATTCATCCCAGGAAGTCCTATAAGATGAATTCATCTTGTGCTGACATCTTGCTCTTTGCAGCCTACAAGTGGAACTACTCAAAACCATCACTGTTAGCAGATTCCAAGGACACAATGGATGGATCAACAACGCAGAAATACTGGATTGATGTTCAGCTGAGGTGGGGTGATTATGATTCTCATGATGTTGAGCGATATGCCAGAGCCAAATTCCTCGACTACACCACAGATAACATGTCTCTGTATCCATCCCCAACAGGTGTGCTTATTGCAATTGATCTTGCTTATAACTTGCACAGTGCTTATGGAAATTGGTTCCCAGGAGCCAAACCTCTTATACAGCAGGCAATGGCAAAGATCATGAAGGCTAATCCCGCTTTGTATGTGTTACGTGAACGCATCCGCAAAGGCCTCCAACTTTACTCTTCCGAGCCCACTGAACCTTACCTCTCATCCCAGAACTATGGAGAATTGTTCTCCAATCAGATCATCTGGTTTGTAGACGATACAAATGTGTACAGAGTAACCATTCACAAGACCTTTGAAGGCAACTTGACCACCAAGCCCATTAATGGAGCCATTTTCATCTTCAACCCTCGTACAGGTCAGCTTTTCTTGAAGATCATTCACACTTCAGTATGGGCTGGCCAGAAACGTCTGGGTCAGCTCGCCAAGTGGAAGACTGCTGAAGAAGTTGCTGCCTTGATTAGGTCTCTCCCAGTAGAAGAACAGCCTAAGCAGATTATTGTGACACGAAAGGGTATGTTGGATCCTCTTGAGGTACATTTACTGGATTTCCCAAACATTGTGATCAAGGGTTCTGAGCTGCAGCTTCCTTTCCAAGCTTGTCTCAAGGTAGAGAAGTTTGGAGACTTGATCTTAAAGGCTACCGAGCCCCAGATGGTGCTGTTTAACCTGTATGATGATTGGCTGAAAAACATCTCTTCATACACAGCTTTCTCCCGTCTCATCCTGATCCTTCGAGCTCTGCATGTCAACAATGACCGAACCAAGGTTCTCCTCAAACCTGACAAGACGACCATTACAGAACCTCACCACATCTGGCCCTCACTAAGTGATGAAGATTGGGTCAAGGTAGAGGTACAGCTCAAGGACCTCATTCTTGCTGATTATGGTAAGAAGAACAACGTGAACGTTGCATCATTAACACAGTCTGAGATTCGTGATATCATTCTGGGTATGGAAATCAGTGCCCCCTCAGCACAGAGACAACAGATTGCCGAGATTGAAAAACAAACCAAGGAACAGTCCCAGCTGACAGCCACCACAACAAGAACTGTCAACAAACATGGAGATGAAATCATTACTTCAACCACCAGTAACTATGAGACGGCAACATTCAGCAGCAAGACAGAATGGAGAGTGAGAGCTATCTCTGCTACAAATCTTCATTTGCGTACAAACTACATCTATGTGTCCTCAGATGACATCAAGGAAACTGGTTTTACATACATCCTGCCAAAGAATGTGTTGAAGAAATTCATCATTATATCAGATCTTAGGACACAGATTGCAGGTTATCTCTATGGTGTTAGTCCTCCAGATAATCCACAGGTGAAGGAGATTCGTTGCATTGTGATGCCACCACAGTGGGGTACTCACCAGATGGTGCATCTACCTCACAAGCTACCTGGGCATGAGTTCCTGAATGAGCTGGAGCCTCTTGGGTGGATCCACACACAGCCCAATGAGTTGCCACAGCTCTCCCCTCATGACATCACCACACATGCTACTATCATGGCAGATAACACAAGTTGGACCACAGACCGCACCATTGTCATTACTTGCTCATTCACCCCAGGTTCTTGCTCCCTACAGGCATACAAACTCACACCATCAGGCTTTGAATGGGGACGGAATAATAAGGATATGGGTAACAATCCCAAGGGCTACCTGCCATCTCACTACGAGAAGGTGCAGATGTTGCTCTCTGACCGCTTCTTAGGTCTTTTCATGACCCCTCTCCAGGGTTCGTGGAACTATAACTTCATGGGTGTCCGGCATGACCCTAACATGAAATACGACCTTCAGCTTGCCAGCCCAAAAGAGTTCTACCATGAGGTTCATCGCCCTGCTCACTTCCTCAATTTCTCCTCACTTGACGAAGCTGACACAGCAGGAGCAGACAGAGACAATGCACTAGAGTAATGTGCACTGCTTCACCTCAGTGTAAATGGGGAATTTTGTACATAACAGTAATTAATAAGTGATATATTTTTCTTCATTTTCTAGAATAGTTGGATATGTGATATCATATGATGGTCTTATGAAAGGCAGTTGCCCTATTTTTTATTTTGTACAAGTTAATTTTGTATGATTGTCAGGTTTTTCTTTTTGGTGAACTTCATTCATATGATCATGAATGATGTATAAGATGGAATAGATAAAGGTCCTACACAAGCACTAGTTTGGAGAATTTTAAGCAAAATATACCTGAATAAATTATAGAAAAATAAATTGAAAATACCATTTATATTTTAATACCCTTTTTTGACATTAGTACAATTTTTTAGGACTAGTTATTAGTCTCTATGACATTTGCAAGTTGTGTAAAACTATACCAGCATTTTTTGATAAGCTTGCAGGAGAAGTGTGGAGTCATTGTTTCATGCCTGGTATCCAGTCCATTTGCAGTTATCAAATGATCATATAATTATTAGAATGCTTTAGTGCTTTAAATGTAGTTTGTAAAGACTTTTCTCTTGTATCTGTTGGTGAAATCATGATCTATTAAAGTGACAAAAGTTCTGAGACCTCTATCCTAAAAAGTAGACCAAATTAGCTCCATCAACAGTGCACATGAATAAATTAAGCATTAATAGAATGGATTGAATATAGGTTTTTGATCAGGTGTAATTAAAGTGAAAATTACAGACAGGAAATACATTTGTAAAGCATGATAATGCAATCAGATCCTTAGGTTATACTACATAGGTGAACCATTACTTCATTATTCAGCTGATAATTGGTTAGTGTTCCATATCTTTTGCTGCATGGGACTTAAGTGTAACCGTCTGACAAATACGCAAAGAATGAGTGTATTAATGAAAAGAGGTGATTGAGGTTTCACTTTTGATAGGGTGTGATCTCACTTTATGACAGATGATTACTTAACTCTGCTATGAATACTGCGTCAGCTCAAATTGATGGCAGCTTAGAAAAGAACTGGCCATAATATCTATGAAGAACAAAGTTCATTGTGATATAGAGAAGGTGTAAGTGAAAGTAACAATCAGAAAATGATAATTATCCTTTCTGAATCAAACCTTTGCAAAAGCAACATGAAATTTTGATGCTTTTAAGTTTCCATCATCTATACTTTCACAAGAACTGGCCATCCTACAGCATTGTTAGATTTGTTAGTATATTCCTTTGCAGATATAAACTCTTTGACCCTGACTTTCATGTGTACAGCATATAGTGTTTATGAAAGGAAAAGTGGCAGAGATACAGATGTATATTCAAGAATCCAGACCAGAAAAGAGATCAAGAGTTTAAATGAATTGCTAAATTTTGTAGCTTTCAGTCACATTATATTTCACTGTTACCTATTTCATCTTCCAAATGCAATTACATTTTACCAAAGCCTGGAAACTGTGGCATCCGCTTTATAGCGTTCCTTAATTTTTGCAGTGATTAGTACTCCCTATACTACATTCCTTCTTTACCTAAGGACAAGAGAAAGTTCATTCTTTTGCTATGCAAATTTACTAAGTTGAATTATAATTTCTATATTTTTATTCAGTAGTAGTTATTGATAGGTTTCATTCTTATGTAAAGTTGCTTATAATTTTTTTAGTTTTACTTTATACTAGCTGATGCAATAAAACATGCTTCTCAGAATGAATTTGTGAAATTTGTGAAAAAACTGTATTAAGCAAAAAACAAAGATGTAGACAGTATTCTATTATGTAATGCAAACTTTAAAGGAAACAAAGGATGGAATTAGGATTTCTTGTTTTTTAATTTCTTGGATAATAGTGAAATCTAATACTCAGTCTGGAAGAAGAGTTACATTGCAATCCTATCTTCCAATAAACATTTTTGTATGGTTCATTTTGAGCTACTTTATCAGTGCAGTAGAGTGTTTTGCCATACGCTATATAATATAGATATATTAGAGTAGATATAAAATGTTTACTGGTTAAAACAAATAACTGTGCTAAACATCAAAGGTTTATATATATATATATATATATATAGCATATCTATATATATATAGCACTATTTATATCTATATATATAGCACTATGGTAATTAATTTTAGCAAAAAGTGTAAAGATGAAAAGCAAATGGAGTAAGGCAGGGATTAGTAAATGGGGGAAGGGGGTTAAAGGCATGGAGCAACTAGATTAAGGGGGGGAAGCATGATAGAAGGGAGTCACGGCAACATTCAGGAGGGAGTCAAAGGAATAGTGGGGAAAGAAGGGGGGGATGATGCAGATAGAGAAGGAGAGGATGGTGTGTGTTGGGAGAGATGGGATAGAAGGACAGGAGGAATACAAAAAGGATGAGGATGGGTGTCAGCAGTTACTTTGAATGTAGAGGGAATGGGAGTAGAGAGATTGGAGGATGCATTCTCTTGGGCCATGCTTACAGTTGGCAGTTTTTGATGTCCTCAAGAGTTTCTGAAGGGAAGTTGAATGGCTTAGTCTGAGAAACAAAGCTTTTCTTATGAGGAGAAGAAGAGAGAGAGGTCTGAGGAGCAGAGGAAGGGGTAGATGTAAGATGTAAGAAAGAATATGAGATGGGGTGGAATGCTTAGATTGCCTGGAGTGACTCATAAAGTGAGTAAGCACTGGGGATGTATGTAGATTTAGACTTGGAATTTGTATGCAGGACAGCTCCTATGAAATACATAGGAACCACCACGATTGGCACATGTGATAAATGTGCAGCACAATTTGAATCATCATGACCAGATTGGGCACAAAGGGGGCAGCAGGTTGTAGAAGGACAGAGCTTGACATGTGCCAAAATGCCAACATTTCTGACATTGACAGGGCAGGGTCAATATGGTCAAATGGCTGGACTCTCTGCCAATGTAAACTTCATGGATGAGGTCATGTCTCTGGAAAGTAATTGGCAATATTGGTGTAGGACTTACAGCAGCCTCTGGGAGGAATAGTGTAGCACAGTAGTGATACTGCATTACAGTTAACAAGGCAGGCAAGCAGTCATTTTCACATTCTGACTAGTCCATATTGTATACAGAACAATCAGCTGAGTAGATGGAAACAATTACAGTACAAATATTAAGGAAGTGAGGCTGGTGATGAACAGGTTTGCTGGTAAGGTCAGTCAGTTAATGAATCCTTCAGTGATAGGTACAGCTATAACCTTTATGATGTAATGGCCTGTGACATATGCATGACTCAACAGATGGGCTGGCTGTATACAGTTTAGGCCTAGCCACAGTGTGTAGACTATTGTGTAATATTACATCACAAAAAATTCAGGCCCTGTCATTGTTGGGCTAATGCACAAGCCTGGGATTTGGTTGTAATGATTACAAGAACAGCTGTTGAAGGAAACTTTCCTGTTTATTTTAGGAGACACTGTTGAAAGAAGAGGGTACTGTTGGAGTAAGGGGCTGTAAGGGGAACCCCAAAGAATGGAAATCACTTGGCTGGGCTAAAAGGAGCATTCAAAAGTTTTCTACAGGTGTAAGTAGTTGTAGGACAAGCCTCAGTGCCCCAGATAAGGGTACAGTCTTCATTATTGGCCAGTGTAAGGCTGAAATATTTGGAGAACAGAAATGGGGTACTCCTCAGGGTCCCCATAAGGGGTAAGGGCTATACAATTAAACAATGGAACACCATGCCCGTGGTTTTCTGAGGCCGTTTAAGACTGACACAAAGCCTCTTTCATCCTTTCAGCACATCTTATACCGTAGGAAGTGGACAGAAGGGGTGAGAGAAGAGAAGGAAAAGATAAGGGGGAGAATAAGAGACTATGCAAAGTTGGTTAAGCTGATGGCCAAGCCCAAGGTAGGGGTGATCCCCAACACTGGGTCTCAATCCCAGTCTCCTATGCCCCCCTGATAACAATGGGTTTGAAATAGGAAGGTGGGGGGTAAAAATATAACATTCTTTGGTAAGAATGAGTTCAATCCATAAATTCTAGGTTACAACCAGAGAGAACAGGACTTTAAACTTTAATATTACATCATACCCTTGTGGATAGGAAAGCTCCAAAGGTAAAAAAAGGTTACTGAAATGTTGAAAACACAAGTGGTAGTATGGCTTCACTTGTTTGATAAATGAGACATTTCATATAGGCAATGGAGTTAAAACTACATTTAAGAATTATATACTTAGCAGCCATGACGTAGGACAGGAAAGTTTCAACAAATGTGGAGAAGAACGTAACTACAGAGGAAAGTGTTTGTAAATATATTGTACCTGTGAAAAAAAGTCAACTCATGATACATTATACACATTCTTGCATACAGACTAAGTTGAATGCAAGAAAATGCAACATGAACTACACTTGTAGGGCAGACACAATGCAAATTATATGAATAAACATGGTAACGTTTAAAAAGCTCTGTGATAGTCCTTCAAGCAAAGCAGTATCCAGTAGGTGACAAAAAGATTGGAATAATTTATTTTCTTCCATATCAATTTCCTGTTACTAGTATCAAGGAAAGTGTTGGGAATCCTTCCCAATCTTTCCAGATACAAATAGCCTTGGACTGTACTCTTGAATTAGGATACTATTTATAGGGTATGTATTGTCAGGCAGCATCTTAAATTTTCTGTAAATAACCAGTTTTGATAATTTTTCTTTCTACCATACCAACATCTGACATTACGAGTGGCAACCCATAACTCTTTCATTATTTTTTTTACTAATCTCTGCTGTGCTTCATTTGCCCCCCTCTTTTCCCTTTTCACTATCATACTATCCTATAAGGCTCTCTTATCTCGTTTCAACCATTACAAGTTGTAAGATTCTTAGGAATTTACCCATGCCATCCCAAATGCAAAATAGCTGTGTAGTGCATTCTTGAATTAAGATATTATTTACAGAGTATGAATTGCCAGGCAGCATCCTAGGCTATCTATACACAATTGATAACTATTACCTCTCCCAGTTTATAGTCTTGGTTTAGAAGCACTTGGTTTAGAGTAATAAAGACACTGACCTTAATTTCTATTAGCTTTTTGGAAAAGGCTTGAATATGTACTATTATAGCTTGACTCACAATTATACCAGAACGAGATAATTGGGAGTTACTTTTATGAAGTTGCAAAGGCCAATATTAGCATTGCAATCATTTATTATTTTGAGATGTGTTTGCTTTGCATGGAATTCCTGTCTCCAAGTATAAGAGAAACAATAACTGCATTATCTCCAGTTCTCTTTGTAACTCCTGACAATGAAAAGGGGGAAGAAAGTATACTTACATTCCAGTCAAATGGTCTTCTTATCTAAACATGTTTCAAGTTTGTTTATATAGATATGTGCTACGATTGTTCTGTTGATATATTTATGGAAAAAAAACATGAGTGGTTACCCTCATCTTCTATATTATTGTTTTGCTTGTTATTGAAGTTACACCAGCATGAAAAAGTTCCTTTCCAGTGAAGAATTTGATTTTACAAATGATGGCAGAATATTGTTCTTGCTGTTTCAATAATGTTAACATATGTTAACATTTATTTCTGTTTATGGTCTTTGCCAGCTGAAATTCAGTATTCTGGTAATAGAACCTACTCTGAAAGTGGGTTTCTGTAAGAATTTGCAGATGAACACTCAGGATTACTCTTCTCTATTACCTGTCAATTACTAAAAAATAAGTGGTTGCATCTATTAGACCTGGCAAGCATATTTAACTGTTATCTGAGAGATGAAAGAAACTAGATTCTTATGAAAATAAATGCACTGTTTCTCAAATTTCCATTATTTGTGCAGCACTTATTTAGCTCCATTCCATCTTAAATTACCCCTCAGACTGACCTCTTTATCATTTCATATAGATTTATTTTCATGTTTGAGTAATGATGTTTTGCCTTATATTAAATCAAAGGAGTAAAGAAAACAACAAGAAACTGTACTTATATTCTAATTTTTAATATATCATTTTACATGCATCTTACTTTGAATGCCCTGCAGAAACTGCCCCTGGAAAGTTTTGAACAAATGATGCATAACAATATAGGACAGTCCTCCTCCAACTCCTCAACGACACAATTTACAATAAAAGTGCAGGCAGTTAATGCATGGACAAAGGAATGAACACGTACAGCTAGACGGTCTCTACTCGACAACAGCAGGGAAACTAACTGGAGTGTTATCATAATCTAACATGGTCAGTTATATGTGATGGTGATAATTTGGAGACAATAGGAAACATTTATATATTCTGTGTCTATCCCAGAAGACCATTTAATATAACAGTTTACTGTTACTTGAGGTCTTTTGGTACCTGAAGAATAACAGTGTAACCATTTGTGCCATAGAAGAAGCTAAAGGAGTTTGTGAGAAAGCAAGTAAGTGTATCTTAATGCTGACAAAAAGACAACTTTGAAACTGGGTTATTCATCACATGTACCCTTCATTTTTTCTCTCTCTAATCACAAAAAATAGCATAGTTTACCATAACAGTGAAAGGAATAACTGCTCTGACTGTGATATACTCGAGTGTGCATATATACCATACACAAGAGCAAGTCAATTCAGTTGTATTCCATTGACCTCTTTATGGACTGGACTTCTTTTGAACATGTCACCCACACCATGTTGTCGCTACCATGCCCCACCTTGGCTCCTTTGCTGTTCTCTGCTCCAAACATTCTGCAAGAAAGACACAATTGTTTAATTCTCTCATGTAGAAGGTAAGACAAAGATGATGAAGAGGAGAGAGGAAAAAGAAACATAAAACAGACAGACAAAGATGAAGGGGAAAAAAAGAAACTGAAGAAGAAGAAGAAAAGTAATATTAAACAAATAAATATACATATACATATATATATATATATATATATATATATATATATATATATATATATATATATATATATATATATATATATATTTATATTTATATTTATATATATATATATTTATATATTTATATATGTATATATATATATATATATATATATATATATATATATATATATATATATATATATATATATATATATATAATCTGTGTGTGTGTGTGTGTGTGTGTGTGTGTGTGTGTGTGTGTGAGTCCGTGTGTGTGTGTGTGTGAGTCCGTGTGTGTGTGTGAGAGTCCGTGTGTGTGTGCGAGTCCGTGTGTGTGTGAGAGTCCGTGTGTGTGTGAGTCCGTGTGTGTGTGTGAGAGTCTGTGTGTGTGTGAGAGTCCGTGTGTGTGTGAGAGTCAGTGTGTGTGTGAGAGTCAGTGTGTGTGTGAGAGTCTGTGTGTGTGTGAGAGTCAGTGTGTGTGTGAGAGTCAGTGTGTGTGTGAGAGTCTGTGTGTGTGAGTCCGTGTGTGTGTGTGAGAGTCCGTGTGTGTGTGTGAGAGTCCGTGTGTGTGTGTGTGTGAGAGTCCGTGTGTGTGTATGTGAGAGTCCGTGTGTGGGTGAGAGAGAGTTCGTGTGTGTGTGTGTGCGCGAGAGAGTCTGTGTGTGTGTGTCAGAGAGTCCGTGTGTCTGTGTCAGAGAGTCCGTGTGTGTGTGTGTGTGAGAGTCCGTGTGTGTGAGAGTCTGTGTGTGTGTGTGTGAGAGAGAGTCCATGTGTGTGTGAGAGAGAGTCCATGTGTGTGTGTGAGAGTCCTTGTGTGTGAGAGAGTCCATGTGTGTGTGAGAGTCAGTGTGTGTGTGAGAGTCTGTGTGTGTGTGAGAGAGTCTGCGTGTGTGTGAGTCCGTGTGTGTGTGTGTGTGTGAGAGTCCGTGTGTGTGTGTGTGAGAGAGTCCGTGTGTGTGTGTGTGAGAGAGTCCATGTGTGTGTGAGAGAGAGTTCGTGTATGTGTGTGTGTGTGTGTAAGAGTTCGTGCATGTGTGTGTGTGTGTGTGAGAGTTCGTGTATGTGTGTATGTGTGTGTGAGAGAGAGTTCATGTATGTGTTTCTGTGTGTGTGTGTGTGTGTGTGTGTGTGAGAGAGAGTCCATGTGTGTGTGAGAGAGTCTGTGTGTGTGTGTGTGTGTGTGTGTGTGTGTGTGAGAGAGAGTCCGTGTGTGTGTGTGAGAGAGTCCGTGTGTGTGTGTGTGAGAGTCTGTGTGTCTGTGTGTGAGTCCGTGTGAGTGTGAGAGAGAGTCTGTGTGTGTGTGAGAGAGAGTCCGTGTGTGTGTGAGAGAGAGAGTACGTGTGTGTGTGAGAGAGAGTCCGTGTGTGTGTGAGAGAGTCTGTGTGTGTGTGAGACCGTGTGTGTGTGTGTGAGAGTCCGTGTGTGTGTGAGAGAGTCCGTGTGTGTGTGTGTGAGAAAGAGTCCGTGTGTGTGTGTGTGTGTGAGAGAGAGTCCGTGTGTGTGTGTGTGCGTGTGTGTGTGCGTGTGTGTGTGCGTGTGTGTGTGTGCGTGTGTGTGTGTGAGTGTTTGTGTGTGTGTGAGAGTCTGTGTGTGTGTGTGTGAGAGTCTGTGTGTGTGTGTGAGAGAGTCTGTGTGTGTGTGTATGTGTGTGTGTGTGTGTGTGTGTGTCTGTGTGTGTGTGTGTGTGAGTCCTTGTGTGTGTGTGTGTGAGTCCTTGTGTGTGTGTGTGTGTGAGTCCTTGTGTGTGTGTGTGTGTGAGTCCTTGTGTGTGTGTGTGTGTGAGTCCTTGTGTGTGTGTGTGTGAGTGTGTGTGTGTGTGTGTGTGTGTGTGTGTGTGTGTGTGTGTGTGTGTGTGTGTGTGTGTGTGTGTGTGTGTGTGTGAGTCCTTGTGTGTGTGTGTGTGCGAGTCCTTGTGTGTGTGAGTGTGTGAGTCCTTGTGTGTGTGTGTGTGTGTGTGTGAGTCCTTGTGTGTGTGTGTGTGTGTGTGTGTGTGTGTGTGTGTGTGTGTGTGTGTGTGTGTGTGTGTGAGTCCTTGTATGTGTGTGTATGTGTGTGTGTGTGTGTGTGTGTGTGTATGTGTGTGTGTGTGTGTGTGTATGTGTGTGTGTGTGTGTGTGTGTGTGTGTGTGTGTGTGTGTGTGTGTGTGTGTGAGTCCGTGTGCGTGTGAGTCCGTGTGTGTGTGTGTGTGAGTCCGTGTGTGTGTGTGTGTGTGTGTGTGTGTGTGTGTGTGTGTGTGTGTGAGTCCGTGTGTGTGTGTGAGTCCGTGTGTGTGTGTGTGTGTGAGTCCGTGTGTGTGCCTGTGTCTATGTCTGTGTGTGTGTGTGTGTGTGTGTGTGTAAAACAAAAATGTCAAGAACAGTGAATTACCTGCACACTCTGGCTGAAGCATGGCACTCAGTCACTCCTGTGTGTGTTATGATGTTGGCAATATTGCTGGACTTGATCCCAGCTGCTGCAATAATCCCAATTCGTCCCTTTGCTGCCGTAACAAGCTGCGCAATGACATCAGCGCCTTCCACAGCTGTGGCTTTGCCTCCACTGCAACAGTTGCAAGGGAATATATTATTCTCTGTCAATGCGTGGTCAACTTAATATATCTGTTCTCACATGTCAAAAGGACCATCAATTAGCTTGCCATAACAAATCACATTAAAGAGATATGAATGAAAATCAACAAGTTCAAAGAGGAAGATGAAAAACATACATGCTCTTTCATGTTCAGCTCTAGTATGTCACTTCAGGTTGACAAGGAAAATAATGAATGGAAGGTAACGGTGATAGACGGAAAATTGGTAATAAAGAAATAGAACAATCAGAACATGGGGGACAGGGAAAGGGGAGGAGAGTGACAACAGATACCATTACATACTCCAAGTAAATGATATTAGTCTAGTGTGAAAGTCTCCATTCTTGCAAACAGCTAGCTCAAACATGTCGAACTTCAACCATAAACCAATGCCTTACCTTGTTAGTATCCGCTGGTATCCCAGTTCTATCACAGTTTCCAGGCTGCTGAGAGGGTCCTTCAGGAGGTCAAATGCTCTATGAAATGTGCAGGGGATCTCACCGGCAGCCTATCCAGTATGAAAAAAGTTGAAGTTAGTTGGGAAAAACATCCCACTTGTGGGAATAATTTCCATATGGCTATTTATCTAAGATTAAGCTGCATGCAAAACTCATATTACTACGTAATATGACTTTTGGAAGAAAAGAGGACATGGGAGGGGAGGTAGGAAACATTTATTCCTGTATATCCAAATCGATATAGTTCTGGTATACTGCAGCACTCCCAGCTGCTATTTTAAAAGAAGAATTATTATCGTAAAGTTTGTGCTGACACCTTATATGTAACTATAATCCTACTTGCAAACAAGTCTGTCATCCAACAAGCTCAACTCCATAATCTCTGAATTCTTACACATCCATAACATGAACACAAGCTATTTATTGTATAGTCCTCTGACATTAAGTATCCAATTCACTCATTTGGCTTTTTTTGTTTTCTGTTAAATAGTTAATAGTTAATATCTATATGTTCTCTTAGTCATGATCTATTTATTATAATATTTTGAAATATATTTTTACTTTATCCACCACTAATACCTTGCATTAGTTCATTCTTTTAGCACTGTTGAAAAAGATAATAGGTCTTCAATGTTGGTTGGTTTTGTACACAGAATACAGATGTATATGTATTAATAAACATATAGTATATGTACTAATCAGCCAAACAGAATATGACTCAATTATGTCTTAATCACATTAGCCCAATGGATGTGGGCTTATGCAGCCACTGTCTTTTGCGTATTTTGTTGCACACACACTCATGGCCCCGCAAGTGCTCAGCCACCAAGAATTCAATTAGCAGGTTTTTGTGATTGCACCTATTGTCCCCATTCTTGAATTTGCATGATTCTTTTTTTAAGGCTAATAATATCAAGACTGTTATTGTAACTGACATAATTATCATAATATCAATATACTAATAACAAAAAGAGTAAAATGATAAAAGAATCTTTTAGGAAATCATGGAAAATCATTAACAGATGAGAAAGATAGGACTTGTAATGACTCCTTGGTGACTAAGTACTTGTGGAGCAATCTCTATATAACATCAATTAATAGACTAAATCTTACAGTGGCCATGGCATGTAATTATACCATTCGCATCCAATGGGAAATTGTCTTTACACAGAGATGACACCACTAGTTCTTGGTCACCAAGGAGTAAATTACTAGTCATAAGTATCTCATCCATTTACACTCTTTTGTGATTTCCAGAACGATTCTATCATAGTTTACTAATTTTAGTAATATTAGTATTCTAATACAATGATAATCATTATGTTAATAACAATAACAGTATCAATATTAACCCACTTACAATGGGTGTCACACATTTGAGACATCCGGAAAAATAAACATTACCAGTGTGATAATAGATCGGAGCTTGTGCTCTGCTTTTGTCACCCATGGCAGGCAAGCAAGTTCCCAGACTGGCCCATGCGCCAATTTTGAAGTCACACAGAAAACATTATTTTCGTCTTGAAAATGTACTGTCACTAAAGGGTTAATAGGAGGAGGAGAGGAGGAGAGGAGGAGGAGGAGGAGGAGGAGGAGGAGGAGGAGGAGGAGGAGGAGGAGGAGGAGGAGGAGGAGGAGGAGGAGGAGGAGGAGAAGGAGGAGGAAGTTGAAGATCTGTCAATAGGTGGCAGAGCACTTGCAGAGTCATCTGCATGCAATAGAATTCACAAAAGACTATACATCATGCCATCCCAGCACATAATATTGTAACCCTTACCATGCGGAAAGTTTTGCACAGATCATAGTCTATGGTTCCCTGACGGGTGAGAGCCCCAAACACCAATCCATCAGCCCCAGCCTTCTTCAGAGTGTGGGCATCCTGAAATATGACCTCTGACTCCTCTCTCGAGAACACCATAGGTCCAGGTCTTGGACGCACCATGCAATACCTGATAGAAGAGGTACAAGTAAAACCATTATCTCAGTTATCTATAAACAGAAGAAATATTATATATATATTATTACATGTATTTCAATTATAGATAAGCTATTGTAACTCTTTAAGACGCACACTTCAGTAGGTTTTTTCATGTATTTTTTTACGGTATGAAGAAGGCCTGTTGTGGGGGTGAGCCCTCCTTCGGAGAGGGCCATGCATAGTTCAAGACGATCTGCTCCTCCCACAACAGCTGCTAATGCTGACTCAACTGAATCAACACAGACCTCAAATTTTCTGTTTGCCATCCTAGAAAAAAAATAAAATTGCATAAGGTGGGGAGCAATAATAAAAATTGATAACTATGACATAACTTGTTTAACTGGCTACATGTCTTAACTAACATTTCTGAAATCACTAAATATATATATATATATATATATATATATATATATATATATATATATATATATATATATATATATATATATAAATGTTCCATATATATCAAATAAAGTTGGCCTCAAAGCCTCAAACACATAGTGTAGTTTATAGCAGTTTTAGTCTGGGAACATATGAGGAGGGCGGGAAATAGCATATAGGGGAAATTTCAGAGAAGAAAAAAATAGATGATGATAATAATAATCATAGCAAGAGTGGTACAGGAATAATAATAATAATAATAAAAATCATAATGACAATAATAATGATGATGAAAATAATATCATAATCATAATCCTAATACTACTACTAATAATAACAATAATGATAATACCATCTCTAAGAGAAAATAGTGGAGTATTAGTGATCTAAGAATAGTAACAAAGATAATAATAACAACAATAATAATATTAATAAAAAATAATAATAACAAAAATGATAATGATAGTGATGATAATGAAAATAAAAATTATGATGAATACAATAATAATAATAAAATAATAATAATAATAACAATAATAATAAAATGAATATAACAATATTGGCAATGATAATGATAATGATGATGATAATAGAGCAATAACAATATAATAAATATCATAATAATAATATTGATAAAGATAATGATAATAATAATGATGACAATTAGAAATAGTAATGTTAATAATAACCAAGTTTATCAATAACACAAACAATAAAAACAACAACAACAATAATAATATAAAAAATAATAACAATAATAATAATAATAACAACAATAATAATAATGATGATGTAATAACAGCAACAATAATCAAACACATCGCTGCTATCTCAAATGGGCCCTACCCACATAACCCCTATATGTGGGAATTACATCAAGGTTCCACGAGAGCTGGTGTAGCATCAGCCAATGGGCACCAATACAGTGGTATATAACTGGACTGCTTAATCAATTGATAATTTACTTAGGAGACTCGCAAAATCTATCTTACTCTAACATACATGGTGGAGCTTTGTAAGCCTTTACCGGAAGACTGACATTCATATAGGGCATGGCAACAACTCGCCATTACAATCCTCCTATCATAAATGTCACTGAAATCATTATAGCTAAACAGATACATTAAAAGTAATCCGTCAATACCTAAACTGTTACAGCGTGCCCACACAAGCTGGCACGACTGGAGATGACACTGCAAGTGAACAAACTACTTGGGAGACAAGTTTCTTCCTCACCTGTGACATTCCATTGCAAGTGCCTGCATTTGTGCCAGCTAATCATGCCCACTTGTGTGATATGCTTAGTATTAGCCAAATAAAACTCTTCTAAATAAATAGATAAATACTTTATATATATACATATAAATATTTATATACATATAAATAAATAAATAAATATATATATATAAATAAATAAATATATATTGAAGTTCAAGATTTCTTGAAATTGAAGATTACTCACTACTAATAGAGTATTTCATGTGGCTGATACTGTAATAACCTGAACTCAGACATTATATATCTTTA
>NC_091557.1:31349771-31354771 GCF_042767895.1 Penaeus vannamei
AGCACTAATTTAAATGTATTTTTATAATAATTTAGACATTATTGTCTATTGTCTTTCACCACAGGATTTAAGGCTAGAATACCTCTCCAGGTAAACTCGACAGGAACAGATGCAACCAGTGGGTTGTGTTCAAGCTTCCGTGAGCTTGGAATATCACCAGAGGAAGCACGTTTATCAGCAAGAGCTGTAGCATCTTTAGAGCACCATGCAGTGCCTCAGCATAATATTCAGGAATACAGGTATGAAAGAGGGAAAATAATGTATGAATGATAGACTGTTCTTTTATTGTTGTATATTACAACTGTTTTAGAATGTATTCAGTTTTACTCTAGGGGAAGTTTACAATATTATACTTTTTTTGTGTTGTTTTCTTTTGGCAGTGTTTCATAGCGACTGATTTTATGTGTAGCTTCATATGTTTCAGCCAGGAACAAATTACAGCTGTAAAATTGTAATATTGATAATTATAGGGCATAAGTTTAGATGTACTTTTTGCTAACTTTTTTGTGCCCTTGTTGAACATAATTAGAATTTAATAAATCTCTTGCACACAATAGATAGATGATGCTGAATATCAGTATTAACCCTGTGAAAATGGCTTTTATTTACTTTCCAAGTTGCAGTCAGTCAGCCACTTGTGTGAAAAATTGGAAGCACAGGAAACTTATTTTCCCAACTGTCAGCAGTTTTGACCACAACTTATAATTAAACTAAATAGACTTTAATTTTACTTTAGAAGCTGTATCTCCTCAGTGACTATAGTCAAGGCTAAATAAGGATACAACTGTTAGTGCATAATGTAGAGTAGGCTCAACCATTCATGGCAATCAAACTTGCCACCCAGCATAGGCTTGGTGCTTCATGGCAAGAATAGATACCATCTGGCAAAAGTGGATTAACATACAGGGTACTTTCATATATATTGTTGTTAGTCATTAATGAATGAGTACTAATAACATTATTTTGATGAGAGTGACAGAAACTGTTGCCTCAAAAGGTTCCCATTACTCTTTATGTTTTGTTATATTGATGACTTCCCTGTACTCTTGAATCATTTGACAGAGATTTATATACTCCCCACTGCAGTTTTTAGTAAATTTTGATGCACACAGATGACTCAACAAATGCTCAGCCAGCAAAGAGTCAATTAGTCATTCCATGTGAGTGCGCCTGATTTCTGCATTCCTTAAATTTGCGATAATTTCTTCTTTTCCTCTAATACTGTTAATATCAATAGTTTCATTATTATTATTGACGTGATGATTATTATAATAGAAAAATACTAATAACAATGAAATAAACAAAATATTTGTTTTCCCCCTTAAAATCAAGGAATAGAGTAAATAGTTGAGATAGGTAGGACTTATAATTGACTCCTCAGTGACGTGTGGAGAAATCTCTGTACAAACACAATTAATGAACTAAGATTACAGTGGGCAGGGCATGTATTTTTGCTATCCAGGTCCATTTATTTAATAGGAGGAAATCCAGGAGGTATAGGGTTTCCTTGACGCTAGCCTCAAAAACCTTCCTAAAGACATGGTTGCAATTGATTGCCAGTGTATCCAGCCATGTCTTTTAAAAGAAACTTTCAAAGGGTCAGAGTAAAAATTTCCTTATTTTGACAGTTATAGATAGATCTTTATCATCATTTATTATGTGCTCTGTTTCCATCCTAAGATTGCCATCTTTAGTGAAGCCACTTAGCATCACAGTTCCTTCCTTGTACAATGGGATGATCCAGGAGAAGGGTCTTCCACCAACTCTCAACATTGTAGAGAAGATTGAGCCTCTGGTAAAGGAGGAAATTCGAGAAGCTCCCTCAAACAAGGTAGGTTAAGATTATTTCTCTACATTGTAATTATTTTAGTTTGACTTTTTTTTTTTTCTTAATGGATTTTGAGATTTAGTTTAAGATCCTTCTGTCATATTACTTTGTTTCATGTTATGATATATATATATTTTTAGGTGTAATGTTCAATCCTCTTTCTACATTGGATTAATTTCAGAAATTATCAGATTTTTATAATCTTCAGAACTACCAGCATATTTTCAGTAAGTGCAAGTAATACCTTGCTAACATCATTCCAGGTGATTGAGAAGCAGGCAGCTCGCTTAATTGTAATCCGTAGAAGGATGATGAACAAACACAAGCTTAAAAAGTTGCGTAAGAGGATGAAGTTTGAGTGGTTGAAGATCATCCAGAAGAGAGAGTATCGCAAAGAGAAGCTTTTCCAGGTATCCATCTAAAGTAGCTTGTGCTCTGAGTAAACACAAATCTGTGTAAATGCTAGTGTGTTAAAAAGGTACAATATTAAATAGAGTTTGTGGAGAAATATTTTTTGTGATCATGAATCACTTTAAAATCAGTGATTAGTTCTTTCCATCATTATCAGTGAGAAACAAAGATATATTACATAATTTTACCTCCTCCTTCTTCTCCCCCCCACCCCCCAAGGCAACACAAATGGCCAAGATTCGTGCTGCAGAAGCCTTTGACGCAGCTGCCCATGTGGCCAATATACTACGCATCACTAAGGAAAAACCAATCCCCAAATTTTGGAGAGGGAAGAGGCTACCAACAGATATTATAAAACAGCTGATGGAAGAGGAAGAGCTGAAGAAGCAAAAGAGAAAATAGAGAAGTTATGTACAGATAGAAGACTTGAGAAAACTTGCGACCTTAGCTGTTACTTGGATAAAATAATTGCTGATATATATATATATATATAAATGTACATACTGTTAAAATTAAAGGCTGTAATAAAACCCAACTTCTTTTTTTTCATTATCTGACATTTAATGCCAATCACTTTTAAATGCACAACATGAAAGACATTACTGTAGAATTCAAAGACTGATGAGATCTAACAAAAAAGGTAATTAGATAAACATGTAAATACAGGCAACAATATGAATGGCACAGAATGACCTGGGCCGTTATCGGATGTTTTTTTGTTAATGTTCTGCAGTAAATAAATATTCATGCATTAATATGGGGATGTACAACACATTATGACAGTGTGAGAGGTTAATGATATATAAAATATAAATAATGCAAACTTATATTAAAGGGAAGAAAATAAATACATTGTAGGATAAATAAGAATATGCAGCATTCACTTTCATTCTGATTAACATTTATCATAATAGGAGAAAGGAAAATGTGAAAGTTTAACAAATAATTGGAGATTATTCACGAAACTGAGGTTATGCCAGAACATTCACTCACAACAATGTGATATATTGATATTATTCAGAAATGAATTCCATTTGCTGCCAGTGTGTTAAACACAAACATTTACAAATATATTAAATATGAAGTTGTGAAAAGAATGAACTTCCAAAATTTACAAAAGTTACAAATGGAAGCAAACATAGTGTGGGGAATCCACTTCTAAGTAGAGAACATGAGTTCCATGTTCTCTACTGATATGACTCAGCCATAGATACACAATACATCTCTTCTTTTTTTTTTTTAATAATAACCATAAGAAAAAAAAATCAAAACAAAACAGTACAACCACATCCAATTCTGTGAGACAAGGACTCCCTCATTCTATCCTTCCAAGAACAAGGTTGGAGGGAATGCAAGACGTCAACCTTTTACAAAACAAATTTCTTTATTCTTGTCTCCCTCATCTGATTTGGCAAGAATCTAGACAATAAAATTAAGCAAACACATTATTAACTTGAGTATTTCACTGTGATTCCCAAATAACTTTACTTATCTTTAGAAAGAAAGACTTTTCAGCCTTTTGCTTGAAAATTACTATGAAACTACCACTTGGGCTGTGTAATTACATTTGGATGTATCATACATATAGCCCGCCATGAGATAGTACTGATATTCTGCAATGATGATACAAAGGCACCCTACAAAACAGTATCAAATAGTTTTGGACTAGACTTAAAACCCTAAAACGCAATATATTAAAAGCTTTTTTGCCAAGTGTGAAGGGTCATCTGAAATTACAATCTATTTCTTCTCAACTGTTGCTGCAACAGTCACGTTGCTTGCAATCTTCAGACATGTGCAATGTACTGGCACAAATACTTTACATGACGTGTACACCACATTATTAACACACATAACAGTGAATGCACACCACATATGTACCTTACACACAAGTAAGTAGAAATGAAAAGTATATCTTTATGTACATGCATGAACAACAAGTTTTTTTTGTTTCATTTTTTGATATATACAAAATATGAGCTGGCAAGATTAAATACAAAATGAAAAAGGTAAGCCAAAGACTGGAGGATTGAAACCAGAAAAATTCTGATGTAACATGAATACTTATAAAAACACATAAGCTCCAATGCTGCTTATTTGGCACACAGATGATAATCACATCTATAAAATCAAAATCTATTTTTTGGGGGCAAGATCTTCAGTTGTAGAATATAAAGGAAGGTTCCTGAAGATCAATTACCAATCTGGTGATATCCTGAATCATTTGGCTTGCCTTTAGTACATGACAAGAAAAACTCAAAAAAATGAACATTTAATTATGGATGATATTCAAATAACACTATTAAGTTATAGATTAGGTAGGTACAGTACATAAGTACAGATAACAAGTTTGAGCATTTGTATTATGTTCAAATACGGAAGCTAACTTGTGACATTGACCAAAGACTAGCACTGTTCTTCCAAGTGCCAACCATAAATGAGGTCTGACTGAAAAGTATCTGACCTTTAGCTGAAAACCATACCTGCTAAAGGAAGGAAACATTCATACTCTTTAAAAATAGCCTTCTGGCACTCTATACACATAGCTCATGGATCCCACTGCTAAAAATAATTCTTCAGGTTCTTTCTTCAGATCCTCATAAGTTATCTTGTAGCCTTCATCTGCTCTGGGCGTAGGGAGTGTCATTCCTAAAAACATTTGTTTTTCTATTTAATATATCTCAAAGATAAGGAATGGTTCACGGGCAATATTCATTATTGACAGATTGACCCTCTGGAACATACTGGTAGAGCAGAAGAA
>NC_091557.1:31359771-31364771 GCF_042767895.1 Penaeus vannamei
GCACAGTATGATTTTCATATGTGCTTCTTGCCAATGACTTTGGTCTTTGAAAATTTTCCCTTTTAAGTGTCATGAAGATTACATGTAAAATGTGGACCAGTAGAAAAAAAATTCATATTTCAATACCCTTAGACCCCCACCCCCCAAAATAATAACAATGTCTCTTGTGTACAGTATCTATTCTGGGCATCTCGATATTGACAAGGGCATGGCATATGGTGATTACAACCTCCTTCATTAACTGAAATGTACAACTATGTCAATTCATCATCATCAACAAATGAAGAAGAAAAAAAAAAGGAATGGTCTGTGATTACAGATTACTGAAAAACAATTCATTTACACATCCCCTGGACTTGCTTATTAATCTCTTCCATCTGGGGAAAGACATGATGTTAGGCTGAGAGGAACAAACTGGTCCCACTCTCATTCTGAACTCAAGCTTAGCCAGTCTTTAAATGGTTGACTTTCAAACCAGCCAATCACCTCGTTATGAACAATTTTGAGGGATGCACTGTTTGACATTTTGAACATTATATCATCCATCCTTTACAATAGCTCATATAATAAAAGTTCAAATGCCTTTGCAAATGTGCACAAATATAGGCCGATCTCATGAGAGCAGCCCAGAGTAGGTTATGTTATGTTTCTGCAGTTCTATGAGGTATGAAACCAACTTTGTAGCTTAGTGACATGCAAGTTGACTACAGCATTCTGCTTGTGTCCACGCTCACTCACAGTATATAAATCTTTACTTACAAACTCCTGGCAGCTAACTACTCCCTGGTCATTCTTGGCTAACAAATTCTGACTACTGACCCTAAGACATAATCAACCATAGGGTCTAGCACCTATCCTTATCCTATAATCCATCCACAACCTCGACAGAATCTGCATCTATGTTATCCTCTATTAAAGTTTCACGGAATGTCCCCAATAGCCTGGCATTGGGGTCGACTCCTCGCAGGACAGACAAGATTACATTGGCCGATCTCCTTGTGGTGACATTAATGCGGTGGTTTTCAGGTTCTAATTCAACTTGTCCAACTCCTTTGCGGCGTAAACGCCTTAGGAGCCGCCGTTTCTGTACACAGCTGTATGGCTCAATGGGGAACACCATTTCAAATTGGTGGAGCTGTAGAGTGAAAAAGAGTTTAGTTAATCACTGGAAAAGAAAACAAGTTAGATTTTACCTAAAAAGTATTCTGATTATATATATCCCCTTTAAAGCATAATACTATATACACTGTTTGGCTGTTTATAAGATAATGGAAGAACTATATAATGTTTGCCCTTAAAGGCAGCGGACTTCAGACACTTCAGACAAATAAAGTGTTCTTCATGGTCCAAAAATTTGTACTGACAGCGGAAAATGTCTGGTAATTCAGGTGATCTATCTTGACATTATTTTCACAAGTATCTCAGCTTTTTAAAATCTGGTTATCCAAAAATATTTCCAAGGATAAATACCTCACAGCGAACCTGCACGAAACATATTTGCATGTTTCTATAGATTTTCGCATGGACATTATGGCAAGGAGATGGGATGCTGCATATGCTCAAACAGCGAACATACAAAACTGCAGAAACCCCTGGGCCCCTTCCCTCCCTTTCTCAATCCAATAAAATCTTCTGACCAAATCTTTACCCTTGTAGAACAGGTAAGCCCTGGCTCTTCTTTCTTCCCTTAAAAATCCTTTTCTTCATCCTCATCCTTCTCTGATTCCCTGTTGCTGGTACTCCTGGTGCAAGAACAACCTGCAACATTCACATTAAATACACTTACCTTACGCGGTGGAGGCTGTAGCTGATGATCAAGACAGGTCTGTGTGTTGGCATTACTTTGCGTAGTTTGGGTGATATTGTGAACTTCTGTAGAATGGTTGTTAGTTGGTGCTACTGGTGCACTCTCAACTGTGTCACCTAGGCTGCCTTCACACCAGTCCTGGTTGACTAGTCCACTTTCAGCCAGTACCTTTGGAATAATAAGACATGATTAGAGGGAAAAATTTTCACTGAGATATCATGGGAATGAGGTAAGAGTAAGATAAGGAAAGCTAAATCGCAAAGCAGACTATAGATGAGAAACATGGAAAAATGGAAAATTTTAACAAACAGAAATAAATCAATAATAATATATAAATACATAAATAATAACAAATACATACAGAAAAAAAGGAAAATAAAAATGAAAATAATAAATACTCACTAAATCATTACAGGAGTCCTTAGTGCCATACAAAACAAGAAATCTTAATGCATGCAGTCAGCTACTCAAGTGAAAATTCTGAAGCACTGGAAACATAAAATTACCCTGCCCTCAATGCTCTTGGCTGGAGCTTAAACAAATTTTTGGGGTAATATGGCTAAAAAGAAGCTTTGAGCCTACTTTTTGTGAATCTATTTCATCTGAATGCATACATAACATGCTTTCTAGTTACCTGCTGTATGTTGTGTATGGTATTCTCATGTGCCTGAGAAAAAAGCTGCTCTCTTCTGGACCTGAAGTCATCATTCTGTGCTGCCTCATCCCTTGGCCCGTCCCCAGGGGTTCGCTCAAATACGTGGTATACCTTCCGTCCATCAGGTCTGGGCTTTGCATCACTGAAAAGCACAGCCTCGGGACTGAGCATGATGACCCCATCATACTGCGGCTCTATGGACATGGCACCATCTTGTTGGGGAAGCATATCTGGGTTTAGAAGCATTATAGCTTTTGCGAATTTCCAGCTGTGACTATTGGGGCATTCCTTGCATTCTTGGTATCACCTGGAATAGAATAATTAAAATCTTCTTTCACTATGTGGCAGTCTTTTTCCTTTCATCATTACCTGCTATAGGCTATTCTATTTTTATTTCCTGTTTCTGTTTATTTCAAATTACATGTCTGATGTAACAGCCTTTCTAAAATGTTTCCCAATAAAACATCTGCTAGATCTTTGGAACACATTGTAAAGTTTGCCAGATATACTCTGAGTATTTACATGTTCAAACATACATACACACACACACACACACACACACACACACACACACACACACACACACACACACACACACACACACACACACACACGCACGCACGCACACACACACGCACACACATACACACACACACACACACACACACACACACACACACACACACACACACACACACACACACACACACACACACACATACACACACATACACACACAATCCAGTTGACAATGAAACAAACTCTAAATTATCCATATGGATGCATGGAGGGCTGATCCATTTTCTATTACAAGCAAGAATAATAAACCCAAAATGGGAAAAATCTTTTCCTCCTTGTCAGATGACTTCCATCTGTAGATTACCATTCTTACACAGGACAGATCAAGTAGTGGGTCTAGTATTAAATGCTCTGGGAGGAATCAATCTGAGAAAATCATGGGACCCATGATATTCCCCTATATGGTTAACTTGGCCTTTGAGACTATGCTCATACTTCAAAAAGTAATGACCTAGCTGGTTAACTACCATCCAAATACTTTATAAAACAGTGAACTATTTGGTTATTTCTTAAAACATCACATTTAATTCTCTAACTTGAACATATACACACATCAGTTATTGCACTACATGTGGTTTGAGAAGCAAAGACTAAAATAATGCCAGTTTACCATTTCCTATATTGTCTTTACCTATGAACTGTTGGCTTATTCATTGCCACGTTCCCTTACCTGATTCTCGTCTTCCCACATCATCATACTATTACAACATGCAAACCAAACTTGAACACTGTACATATTAGTAGCAAAAAATCTGCTTACTACTGCAAATATTAAAAAAAGTGTGAAAAATGGTACCCCAATAGCAATACTACAGACAGAAATAACAATGGGAAACTACAGATCAATCTTATAGTTCAATAAAAAAAAAAGTAATCTTATGAATTAGCCGTTTCTTTTAAAACTACTTTTATAATATAATAATACTAGGTGTTATATCAAAATCAACTTAAAACCTGCTATGATCTGCAAAAAAGTGCTAAAATCATAAATGAAGTCTGTCATTAGAGACTGTCAAGGGATTGTTGCACCCCAAGCCTTCAATGCTCTGGCAGACCTCCTGCACATATCTTGTTGCAAGATTGTACTCAGATTGGTTACTTATTAAACATTAAATCATCACAGAGGTCTGGAAGCTCTAATTGTGTCAAAGTATACATGAAGGTTTCCTGACCTCTGCTGGTACGCACCCCAACAGACATGGAAGAATACAAGTTAGTCTGTTGTCGGCATGGAGGATTCATGTTACTCAGTTGGCAACTTGTAAATGTAACTGTTTCAGTAACTGAAAATCACACTAAATAAAGAATTACCAGCATGCTGAGCATAAAGTTACAGACAATTTCGAATGGGAATCAGGATTTTGGTTCATGTATCAAGGCTGCACTTTCTTTCTATGCAATAGAAAAATGCACATTTGCCTCAGCATAGGAAAACAACTATGAAAACATACATTATTATATATGTAACTACTCCACCATACATGGAGAATTATAATAGACAGAGTTATGCATTACACATTCCAAATGATATTAAGAGTTGTCTGATAATGCATTAACATGAGAAATGAAACATGAAGTATAATGTACTATACAAGTTTGTATCAACATTTCCAAAGAATAATAAAGAGGAAAAAAACTTAATTCAACTGTTCGGATAAATAACTGACCATTACAAACTTTTAAAGCCCTTAATCCTAATACAAGGTTTGTTTCATTTCCAAGTTCAACCTCATAATCCGAAATGAAGGTTGCTTCCCGTGGAGTTTCGCACCAGCTTCCCTCTGAACTCTACTCTCCCCTCACTTCAGAAGTCTCCTCTACTCTCCTCTAATACCAACTACCAAACTATCAACTCAATATATGATATTTTTCAGACAACTTGGGGGTTATTTCGATAAAATGAGAAAGAAACAATACCTTTTAGGAGTCATTTGTGACAGCGTCTGCAGTGTAAACAAA
>NC_091557.1:31369771-31372271 GCF_042767895.1 Penaeus vannamei
ATGTTAATGGAAAGATACATGACCAGATATCATGAAGACGTGGCAGTGGCATTGCTGTGAATGCTTTTGTGAATTCTAGAAAAATAGTGTTGAACATGAAGTATTCAGTATATGTACGTGTTAATAATCGTTTTGAATATATGCCATTGAATATATGACCTGGCGAAGGGAAAAGCTACATGACCCACGTACTGGCGTTGTGAGATGGTATTATAAGACCTACGTCCTGAAAAAATATATATAGTATATATACGTACACGCATATACAGACGTAAATAGTCACATCGCTCAACATACACGCGTGCGTCTCCCCCCCCCCTCCTCTCCCTGTCTGTCTGACTGCCTCTCTCTGTGTGTATATATATATATATATATATATATATATATATATATATATATATATATATATATATATATATATATGTATATTTGTATATATATATATATATATATATATATATATATATATATATATATATATATATATATATATATATATATATATGTGTGTGTGTGTGTGTGTGTGTGTGTGTGTGTGTGTGTGTGTGTGTGTGTATAGAAACCCACATGGATGTAAATGTATTACGATCCTGACGTAACAAGCAATAGGAAACAGCAAGACAAAAAAGGGCGAGGATACAGTGCACATAAAATATATAAATGCATGCGTGATGTGCTTATATATGGCATCATACAGGTACAGGAATTCAGGCGCATGATGCAGCAAATAGACTATCAAAGGTGCATGGTTATGCCTCTGATATGACAGCTGATTTTGAAAAAAAGGTGACGCATTTGGAAAAGTATATTCCCGACCCATTTCCCCCTTAGAAAATGAAGCAAAAATGAATAAATAAGAAAATTGTAGGAGGAAACGCGTCAGCATGTAGCGTAGGCAAAAATCTGATTCTGATCATCGCTCTTGGTAAATGGACGAATAAAACGCCAAAGTCAGTCAGAAGTGAAATTTCAGTGGTATACTGAACTTTACAGCGTTCTTTTATTTGGTATAAGTATATATTAAAGAGTGTATGGCCTGTATGTTGACATAATACAGCGAATGAAGTGTGGTGAATTGAAGTCAGATATGGTAGTTGGTGCGGCAGTGCTGTAGAGAGAGAGCAGTGTATGGTGTGGGACGGAGAAGACACAATACATAGTTAAAGCAGGCAGTGCATGTTGAATATTTGGAAACAAGGTAGCACATCAGATGCGTAAATCGAGATTATACTTGTGAATTCCAAGTTCCTGACACAATTAAAAAACTTGTGAATTCGGTGACTGAGTACAGGAAGGGAAACGATTAATAAAATCTGGTTGTCTAATAACATGAATAAACGGGAAACACCAATATTGAAAATTATAGAAAAGTGTTTGGAAACGGAAAGAGAAATGCGGTTGTACGGTTCACAAAGACAAAACAAACAAACATAAATACTGGATAACTAACTAAAGGACTCGAAGTAAAGTTGGTGGAACGTCTCGATAATTATTAGTTATATTGAAAAGAAAAGAGAGACAAAATCTAAATTCCATTACGTGGATTCACAAAAGAATAAGAAGAAAAAATCAGAACAAAAAAATTGGCGGGAAAAAAATGTAAAGGATGGCGGGCAAACAGGCAAACACGTAACAGTCTCAGAGGCGCCAGTCCGAGGAGGGATCTCACGTTTTTTTCATTAACTTGAGTCACCCTTGGTATTCAATATGTCTTTCGTCAATGATTCATTCATCGTATCATATCAAATGCTTTGGGATATGCTAATTCTTAACATGTGTAAAGCTATATAATGTAAGATAATGGTTCTAACAGTCAGTGAAAACATAGGCTAATGTAAATATATATATATATATATATATATATATATATATATATATATATATATATATATATATATATATATGAATAGTGTGCGTGTGTATGTATATATATATGTATGTATGTGTGTGTGTTTGTATGAGTATATGTATATGCATGAAATTATACACACATACACACACACACTCAGACGCACATGAATATACAAACTTCAAAATATCTTGATGCAGAATTTCAAGACGGTTTTTCCCTCCGCGAAGGCTGTGAGCGTCTCGTGGATCCCCGTCGCCGAGCGCCATGTCCGCAGTCCTGCTTCTACTTATTTGTCTCGGTAAGGACTTGCAGGGAAAGAAGAGGTGCGAGAGAGAGTGGATGGGAGAGAGGGAGAGTGGATGGGAGAAGAGAGAGAGAGGATGGGAGAAGAGAGAGAAAGTGGATGGGAGAAGAGAGAGAGAGAGAGTGGATGGGAGAAGAGAGAGAGAGAGAGTGGATGGGAGAAGAGAGAGAGAGTGGATGGGAGAGAGAGAGAGAAAGAGAGTGGATGAGAGAGAGAAAGAGAGTGGATGAGAGAGAGAAAGAGAGTGGATGAGAGAGAGAGAAAGTGGATGGGAGAGAGAGAGAGTGGATGGGAGAAGAGAGAGAGAGGGGGGAGTAGGTAGGTAAGAAAGAGAAGGAAAAGTG
>NC_091557.1:31377271-31384771 GCF_042767895.1 Penaeus vannamei
TCACGACTATTATAAATCAGTGTCCTTATAACGCAAAACTTATTTTTTGCCGTTAATTGAGACCATGCGCATTCTAATTTGTTCTAAGGCCAACTGTCCGTAATTTTGATATTAAATGTTTGTTAGTTTAAACTTCCATCTATGAAATAAGCGCCAATATGTTCACGTTAATGCACTGTAATGAATGAAATACGTTATTGTGAACATAATGATGTTTATGTTATAGACGAAAGTTTAAACTAAAATAAATGTTTTTGAGGTAATTCATCTGAGAACACTTTGGACGCGCACGCATTCAATTAACCGTGGCTTTTAAATGCTTGTAACATGGGAACTAATCTCTGTCTTTCATCTGGAGCATATTTAAGTGGCGATATTTTCTATGTTGAAGTCCATAGTTTTCCTGTTTCTTCTTAGTCATTACACTCATTGCTTTAGTTTTATCTGGAGGATCATTGCAGCCGAAATATATGCTGCTGAGATTTCGGTTACACACCAATACAAGACTATTTTTATGGTGGTCTGTAAGAAGTCTGCCTGGAATGGTGGTTTGGCCTTCAGCTATCCAGTGTTGGGATGCATGCTAAAAATCTGCCGTGAGATCGAGCCCAATCTGCAGCTCATTTTGTATGTATATTTTCTTGAACAGCTTCTCGTTTTTTTCAGAGAAAGTCCCACGTGTTTGTCAGACTTTCCGACTTGCTGAAGGACTACTGGAATCAGATTTAGTAAACGCAATACTGGCTTCAGGCGTGACCTCTTTAGTATATTTTTTTGAAGATGAAAAGAGAGCCAGTGAAATTTATAATTAGATCAGTCAATGGTAGATGTCTTCATATTAATTGCTCTAGAATATTAGATATCCCTTTGGACTATATGGCAGCACAACTCAATTTCTTAAGAGCAGTTTCGAAGAAAAAACAACAGTTTGCTGGTAGATAAATATATCATTCTGCATTGCTCGTCCTGATCATTTACATGGAGTGTCTCTTCATCAATACCCGAGAAACATAATCTCTATCATAATCTTTATACAAGGTCTAGAGATAAGGCTATTGTAGGGAAGGATACATGTCACATCCGCTCAAACAAGTTAAGAGTTGAGCACGAAATATTCAGGCGCCGGTATAAGTACTTTTTAGACCTTGCTACAGATTTGAGTCATGTTCGGTGCAGTCCGACACTTTAACAGTTGGGCAGCTAGGCAGTTTACAGAGTGAGAAAAGACGATGTCGAGATGATAAATAAAAACGGTCCGACACTTTAACAGTTGGGCAGCTAGGCAATTTACAGAGTGAGAAAAGATGATGTCGAGATGATAAATAAAAAGGTTTCGATGTGACCGATTTTAATCTCGGCATCTATACTGCTGGCCATTTAGGTTAGTAGATGCGGCTCTTGATTCCGCTGACCCTAGAAAAAGCCTCTCGCTCTCGATTTTCCCTTACATTCTCGTCTTTTCCTGAATCCATCCTTGGAATATTGAAAAGTTTATTCTTAAAAGAAGCAGATTTTATACCATTAAAAATATATATGTTAATTCAATGTTATAAATCAATGACTATAGTCGATTTTTTTGTTGTCGATTATTTCGACTACTTTACCCCAGATTAAACATTACAAAGGTGTTTTAAAAGTGTTGAAGTTATTATGTTATTATTAGATCTTATCACAAGACATATATTAGGCCCCCTATACACACTGAAAGGCATTACAAAGTTCGTTGTATAAACTCGGTTTTCGAATTTCAACGCCGTTGGCCATGCAATACCTGTGTGCACTATTTTATTTTATTATTATTATTATTAATTATTATTATTATTTTTTTGGTGTTGAGCCTTTTCTGATGACTGGTGACTAATTGCGGTGATTTTTTCTGCGATTATTTTTCACAACTATGAGCGTATAGAATGGCTTTTAAAGACAGAGTGAATTTAACGTTAATACATTCGTTTGTACTAAGACATACTATCACTGCATTGTCATCTACTGATTACAGATAAGATTTACTTCTTAATGCACCAATGGATACAATTTCCTAATGTAGGCTAAATCACACTAAGACGAGGGTGTTAATACTCTAAATTAATGGCATTCATTACGGCCTTGGGTGGAAAGACAGCAAACATATTACGCCTCCCAATACACGTTAACCTAGAGGTGTGTAGTGGTGAAAGTGCCGGTGGATATTTTTTTTTCTGTAACCGACTGAATATGCAGCATATGCGCGGAACCTTTAACTACTGTATGCACAAACTACACTGCTGCAGCCGATTTGTGCAGTGCCTGTGCACAATCTGGCTGGGTTTCAGTAGAATCACACTTTTTAAACCATACTAGAAAAATATTGAAGATCTGGGAAAACATATTCGTCGCTGAAATTTTGATTTACATCCTTCACAGAAAAAAAACGAACAAACTTTTTACCGATCAACAAAATTCCCTTTATTCGAATATTCCAGTAGTTTTCTATAGTAGACAACTATGTACAGTAGCTGCTTCTACTGTTCTAGGCTTCTATTGTCTAAGCACAAGCTGGCATTCGAATTGTCTTCTTCAGTGTCCAAGAGTCTAGCTTTTTTATTTTCCTAGTAGACACACCTTGTCAACTACCCGCGTTTATGTGTATTAAGGGATTTATTTGGATTCGTTTTAGTATGTATTAACTAAAATCCATTGAAATCCACAGGTGTATATTATGAGATCTAATCTGTAGTATATGCTTACACTAATCTTTTTAACAGTCGATTACAGGTAATTATAATCTATTACGGAATATGTTTATCTTCCAATTGATGACGTCTATATTACCTTATCAAGTCGCTAGATTTTGAACTCTCATCACTTAAATCATTGACAGCGAATGGAGGAAAGTTATTGGGTGTTTTTTTTTTTCTTATATAAAAAAAGTTCGTGACCCAGTGAGTACTTACATTCGAAGTATCTTTTGATGTTTCAGGGTAGTGCTTCGTAAAATTCGAAGCCGCATAGTTAGTAATTAGCGTTTTCTATCTAGAATTCAAAGTAAATATCGAGTTACATAGTCCCCTAATCTGAAGTGTTTTTTGCATTTTCAACGAATATGCATATAATCTAATAAAATTTTCGCTCATCAACAGGAATGGGGAATGATTTGTTCGCAGTCAGTGACGAAGGAGGCCCATGTCTCGACCAGCTGCCCGCACACACCAAATGGATGACAGCCGTTGACAGAAATGCAGTTAAGAACAACGAAAACGTGACAGTACAGTGTGTTGATTGGGATCCATCATAACCCATCATGTATATATTTTCGAAAGTTTGTATTTTACTTTCTTTGACTATCTGTACCTTTGTGGATTTTTCGAAAAGTCAGTTCTATGCAAAAGTTCAGTTGTTGTGTAAATTATTTGATTTGGTACTGCAGGAAATCGTTAAATAGTGGGTTATATTATATTTCAAAATATTTTGCTCAGCAATATGTCTACATTTTCTGACCTTGAGAGTGCTGATCTACCAGTTAACGAATTCGCTCGGAAAAAATGCAAAAGATTGCATTTCTATGAAATAAACCGCAATTACAGAGCTCAGAAGCTTGAAGAAGTTGTGAAACTGAAAAAAATCTGAAATTTAAAGCCTTGATCACATAACAAAATTAGGAGATTAACTTCAGTAATTTGTATAATTTTATCCTCCGAAATTAATTGAAATCGCTACGGTAATTGTGCACGGAATGTAAAAGCGAGTTTTATGATTGACCATTAGCTTCGTGTTTAAATTCAGGACATAAGTGAGATAAGGCCTTGATTATCTCTAGAATACCTTTAAAATATTCTTTTTAAAAACTTTCGGTTATACTTAAGCAATGGTCTAAAATCGTTATTGGAGACTTTAGTACATGAAGCGAAATTACGTATACAAGTACTGAATGACCATGAGAAAAATTGCATAGTCTTCTGGTATCACAGACATCTAGAAAATTCAATTACTTAAGCTAAGAAGATCACTCAAAAATATATATGTATTTTACAATATTTAATGTTAATCAGTCATGTTATAACTATGATGGTTTATGTCTGAGCATATGTTGGAGGCCGTGCAAGGGAAACGGAGTTTAAAGCAATATTGTTTTCATTAAATGTTACCACAGCAGTATTTAGTCTTGGCTTAAAACCTGAGATAGTAGAAGTGTCGATGGACATGAATTGTTTTAATGAATTCCAAGCACAGTTTGTGTATAAGAAAACCTCAGCCAAATATATGTATTTGTGTGACTGATCGATTACATATTTTTAATGTGGCGTATGTGAATCGTTGTATATCTGATTATGGGTTGTGGGTACCTGTTTAGTATTAATTCACAATGAATTATATTCCCCGGTATTTTTTTTTACCCCACTTGTAATTTTATTGGATGAATGATGAAAGTTGAATATTATATGTTGTCAACCTGATTATATCTAATACATTTTATCTAATAAGTTTATATAAAAGAGTATGGGATTCATAGTCTCTTGTTAATGGGATGTATTTTTAATTTTTGCGGTATCTAACTGCAGTGTGATTTATATATGATAAACTTAGATATGGACAAAAATTACTGTAAGTAGATAGGTACCTGCAAAAGTTTTGGAGATGAACTGAGGTCATATACTCACTACATACTGCCTAATGCCTGTGATAATGCTATTTGATAATCATATGAATATCTAAAAGATAGTGATATGTGGAATGGTTTGTATTTTGCAATGTAATTTGTATATTCAAATAAAAAAAACAAGTCCTAAACTTATGGTGCTGGTTCATATCCACATCTTATGAAATTACAAAAAGGTTCCATTGGACCTGAGAGTGTATATACTGGCTGTTTTATTGTAACGATGATTATGAATAAGAAGCTGTAGAAGAGGCTGTACAGGGAATGTCTTGTAAATATCTGAATTACTCAATAGTAATAGCATCATTGTTTTAATATCTTGTGACAAAATGTCTTTCCTTTGTGTATTTGTAGATGGGTGTCATAACATGTATAACATTTATCAGAAAAATTTCCTCAACTTCTAAATAAACATCCTTTGGCTTCTGTAATCTCAAGTGGGCAGCTGCATAACTTTGCACTCATTAAAAGCATATTCTTAATAATTGTCAATTAAATTAGGAAGCAAAGTCAGCATCTCTCCTTGAGTCTCCAAAATACCATGTTATGACTGCATATTAAAAGATTTAGATATCACAAATCTTAATAATAATAATGATGATATGATGGTAATGATGACAGTGATAATAACAATACTGATATTGATAAGTGATATTATTAATAATAAAGTGTAAGATAAAATCAATATTTTTTTTTTGCAACTAACAATAACATTAAGGTGCTTGGAACTGATTTCAGAAGGAGTCTCATGGTTTCCTTAATATAAGCAGTACATATAGACAATGACTACAATAATGTATCTTTCCAAATAACATATACTTGGAAAGCAAATAATTATACTGAATACAGCCTCATCTGCATATATATGTGTGTGTGTGTGTGTGTGTGTGTGTGTGTGTGTGTGTGTGTGTGTGCGTGTGTGTGTGTGTGTGTTTGTGTGTGTGTGTGCATATATGTAAAAATTTATATATGAAAGCATTTCTCTAGTTTTGTGCAACCCACATTTAAGATTTTATTGTGGTCTTCATTGAAAATTTTGTATCACACTACAATGAATTTGTTATTGTTTTTTTAAAGACTGCTTTGAGAGATCACTATTATCTACCTTTGTTCATAGATACTGATTCAATAGGTGTTGTTTTTGTGATTAAAAATAAGTCAGGAAGTTGTGATTGTACAATATATTTAGTTAAAGCTGCACCACTCTTCAAGTTGACAAGAGTAACGTTGCATTATAAACATACATAAAGAAATACTGGAAGCGTGCTCGTCAACTTCTAAACATAGTAATATCCAACATATCTCTGAGAAAAGAGGTGACAAAGGGAAGGAATAATTTCCATAAAGTATGATATTACTTGACATTTCAACTGTGTGTTCTTTGGGATTATATAAATAATCTTACATCATAAAATATATGCTACCCAGCTTTCTAATAATTCTGCCTATGGGTATTTAGTCACTGGCTCTACCCATCTAAGCATTTACAAGTTCTTTGATTTAATATTTTATCCTGAAGAAAAAACACTGTTTAAAATGTCACAATTTTACAGAAATATATTACCTATGTTTGCTGATATTTTCTGTTGAAATTAACTGTTCTTTACTGTGTATTATAAAAGGAAAATTGTAAATAAAAAACATAATTCCCTAATACATTATAACATTGTAATATATTCCGTGAAAATAAAAAGCAAAAGAAAAAAACTATGTTCATGAAAATTACCCAACATTCTGGAAAACCTGAGTGCATTTAAAGAAATTAGTAAATTGTAGAAGAGTATTAAAATGACAAATGTATAGTACTAGTACATAATAATGAATTTAGTCCAAAAAAAACACTTTGCTTTCCCAGTCTTGTGCATATGATTATATGTAAAAAACAAATTAATGAACAATAAAAAAACACAAAAATCATCATAAAACGTTAATTTGCAGGATTTCTGCTATTATAAAAAATAAAACATAAACCTTCTACAGCATAAGCATATATTTCCACAATTAAAATCAACATATTAAAATATCATAATTATTGTTAAAGCTGCTTTCTGCTTCCTTATTAGATTTCAAGACAAAATTCACATAAAAATGGTCTAAGTCATTCACTTGCACTTTTTCACTTATATTTTCTAACCAGGAATGCCATCCTAATAAATACAAAAATATATACAAATCCGACCCGGCATCTCAGAATACAACAAAAATGAAGCAAAAGCCAAATTGCTGCATGTTAGAGGTGGCTTTTGTGGTATCACATTGGTCACAGAAGTTAAGGTCAGACAGGTCAAGTGGAGAGCAAAGAAAATATTGACAGCCAAGAGTAAAATTAAGGAAAGTCTCCTTAGGTAGGAGGTCAGGAAGGTCAAGTGGAAAGTCTGAAAAGATTAGAAAATTGGAAATGTCAAGAGAATCAAGAAGATCAAACAGGTCTTGGAGGTGGTTAAATGGGAGATCAGGCTGACTTCTCATCCCGTTCCTCCTTCAGGTTGCATGAGAGGTCACACCAGTCAGGCACTCGGTCATTCACCAGGAACTGGTCGCGGGGGAGTGTGCGCAAGGCCACTGCCTCTGTCCCTCCAAGGATGGCACCTGAGGAGGAAAATAGAGAAATTGGTAAATGTGCATAATAAAGATATAGAGAGAAGTTAACATGGAATCATTAAGGGGGGGGGAAATCACTGTCTCATATATCAGTGAATAAGAAGAGAATATTTTATGATAAAAATGGTAACAGTACTTTTGATATTATTAATACTGAAATGGGAATTAATACACATTGATTACATGAAAAATCAGACTAAAATCATGCACAAGCCTAAACAACCATGCATGTGGACACTCCCCATTCAACAATTCTTTTTTTC
>NC_091557.1:31389771-31407859 GCF_042767895.1 Penaeus vannamei
TGACACTCAATTTATTTTGCTGTTAACTAAGCAGTGATAATATAAGTCTTCAACATCCATCTACACAAACTCTATGGTCTAGGTTCAGCTATAAGATATCATTTAAAAAATGAGTATACAGTTGTGTATCTTTTACTAGTTTAGAAAATGCAACAATTAAAAGAAATCAATGCCACTTGAATAGGAAGAGGAGGAGGAGGAGGAGGAGGAGGAGGAGGAGGAGGAGGAGGAGGAGGAGGAGGAGGAGAAAAGAAGAAGAAGAAGAAGAAGAAGGGGGAGAAGAATAGGATGAAGAAAGAAGAAGAAGAAGAAGAAGAAGAAGAAGAAGAAGAAGAAGAAGAAGAAGGAGGAGAAGAATAGGATGAAGAAGAAATAAATAAATAAATCTGATTTCAGAATAAAGCACAAAAAAGAAAAGAAAAAAAAGATGTACCTCATAGTGTCTGAAGAGAACTTTAGCCAAGATGTTGCGCGTGTTGGAAGGCGTCAGGAGGTTCTCGACAACCACAACCCTTCTGTCCTTAGGATTCACAAGCAAGTGCCTACATAAGGGAGTTAGATGTGTGAATTTACTATAAATACTTCATAACAGAAACGACCCACATAATAAGCATTTCATATTTACTTGTGGACAAACAGGTAGATATATTACATATGTAAACAAAGACAATAAAATATACAATAGTTATATAAATTAAACAGTTAAATATACATCACAATTCTACAAAAAAAAATCCTAATGTCAGTCTTATCTATGTGGAAAATAAAGCTAATATAATCTACAAAAAAATTGCTTAAAATCCAAACCAATTTCCCTTACACTCATACCTTACAATCTCTATTCACAATTCCACATCTCTTAATCTTTCCTAAAATCCATTAGCGCAGTATGTTGTTAAGAAATTAACCAACATTTATATATTTGCACTGATTCACGAAGTAACACCACTCACTTGAAATAAAGTTTGTGGATGAAGTCGACCAAACGATGACGTAGTTCTTCCTTATCCTGGGTCTCAAACACTGGTACCGTGTTGCCTGTCTCCCTACACTTGACTTCAGATCTCAAGATGACTCGAGGTCCATTCTCACCAGCAAAGCCAGCTCTGAAAAAATCATAAATCAATAAAGTATACCAACACTCTTGTATATATACATACATACATACATATATATATATATATATATATATATATATATATATATATATATATATATATATATTATATAGTGTACACACACACACACACACACTCACACACACACACACACACACACACACACACACACACACACACACACAAAAACACACACAAAAACACACACACACATACACACACACAGAGTGAATCACAGAGATAGAGGGAATTGGACACTAGTATATTATAGAGCATAAGTAATAAGAGTCAAACAATAAAGGAACAGCTGCTGCAGTGTCATATTTACCAGAAAATTACAAAAACATATGCTACATATCACTGTTTAGAGTCTACATCCTCAACACCCTCACACGATCAGAGTTATTTACGCCGCATCTTCTGTAAGTCTCTTTTCTATAAGTTGGCACAAAGTGTTAATAAAGGTGAGGTACAGGGGGGCCTGCCCCTCTGTCTAGGGAATAAACAGAAGATGGGAAAAGTTTGGTTTGCTTTTGGGTTTGCATTATACCCTGGTTTTGGGACTTCATCTCTTGAAGGTGCATTGATCTTGGTATCAAATACTAGAGGCCTACAGTGTGATCTCTTCAAGGTGCGTCAATCTCGGCATTGAATACTGAAGGTCTACAATTTGATCTCCTTCCATGACAGCAGTACAATATCAAGATATTGCTGCATTTTTTGTACTCATGATATTGCAAAGACCAAGATATCCCATCAAATATATTCAGGCAGTATAGAGATTGGATTTGTTCCTTTGTGACAATAAAATGCCAGGAAGGATGGACACAGAGGTATCCTTGACAAATCCCAAAAAAGTATTATGAATTTCCATGACCAAAGACATGCTTCCTTAATATGGACTATAATCAATATAGCTCTTGCATTAAATTTTTACAATTTCCAAGATCAAAATTACCCTAAAAGATCCTCGAGGTTGAAATGGGATTTTTCCTAATGTTTTGAAAAGACCTGAACATATTTGATATTTACTTATATTATTCTAGTTTCTCAGCAAAATATACTTTTAACTTCTAACTTACTTGGTATAGGCCGTCCCGAAATCGAACACAACCGTCGTGTTCTTCTCATTTATCAGTCCAATCCCGCTCAGGCCCTCGTAAAGCGGCATTTTCGCTCAGAATAGCGAAATTATTTAGATAAATATTGAGCTTTTCCAGTCCCTCCCGAACCTCAATGTTGACACTCGGCCCTTCCCTCATCACACGGCCGTTTGGAAGTTAGAAGGAGGTTTCAGGTGCGTCACCATACTGAGTTATGATTGGTTCAAAATATTGTTATTTTATAAAGCTTTGTTTTGATTGGTTAATACCGGCTGCAAGGGGGAGTTTCCTTTCAGTGTTCGAATGCGTGCAAATATCTAAGGATGTTTACAACGTTCGGTGTTTATATATTAATAATTGATAATCTTAAAACATAACTGACATATTTCAATTTAAATAATAATCAATTATAATTATGATTTATACTGATTTCCCCTATTAACCGTAGATATTCCAAATTTTTACACCGGAGGAGGATTAAACCCATGCCATTATCGATCTTCGCGCACGGACTGAGACAGAACCCTCAACCGAAGAGAAGCAGAGCGTCAAAAATCCGAAAATTCCCGTCCTTTGCACATCCGCATCGCCAGGTAAGCAGTGTGCAGTGCAATATAAAACCCCCATCCCCCCTCGCAAGCAGCCGGGAGATGCGTTCCTCTCCCGGTAATCGTTAGGAAAGAGAAAAAAAGTCCGTTTGCCGCCATTGGTCTCGGATTCCCCCCTCGCGTTGTGCAGAGTGCAGACTCGTGCTCGAACTAGGTTGGTTTTCGGCCATTTTCTCTCTGTTATTACCGTATTTTATGTTGCAGGTGTTTAAGGAGATCGAGAAGTGTTGTAAGTCGTGTTTTTACATGTATTTATGTTGTGATTTGTGTTTAAATCGTGGGAAAAATACGTTAGCGGCGTTTTGTCCTCTGTGGGAATTCGCGGCGCGTGCTGAGGCGGGCTTCTGCACGTGTTAAATAACGGATTTTTCACCTTTTCTTTGTAGTTTCGTGAGAGTTTTTGGGGATATTAAGGTAAAATAACCACAGACTGAATTGGAGCATCGCAGGGAGAAGGTGTCATGGCCGCTTTGATTGGCATTAAATGTTTTCCATTTTTTTTGAGGGTGGACATGCATGTTCTGTTTGCTTTGTATGTTGGACATTTTTTTTTTTTTTTTTTTGTAACTGTATGTGAAGGGCTGGAAGGACTGGATCTAGGATTGCTACAATTAGCTCATTACTTTCAGAGTCTTCTTATTAGTAAAAAGGATAATTTAGTCTTATGCTACGTTCAGAACTCCTCGTCTTGCATGTCCAGACAACTTATGAGGACCAGCAGGACAAGTGGGCCGCGTTTGGAACCTCCAAGGCCTTCGCTGCCCAGCATGGAACCAGCTTGAAAGTAAACATGTACTCTTTTATCATGACGTGCCTTTATTTTACACGCTTGAAAGCTTTTGTGCCTACTTTGATGCATATTTAACTTGCCTGTAACTGACAAACAAATATATCCTTTGATAACGTCGATAAAGGCCATGAAATTACCCATCAATATCTCTTGGTTGCCTGCAGTTCTCATTGTTTACACACAAATGCTATTGTGACGTCATCTTGTCCTGCTTGCACAGCTTCGAAGGAGAGCAAGATGGGTGATTTGCGATTTGTCCAAGACAAGAAAGTAGAGGTTCCAAATGGACAAAATAACGTGTCCAAATTTTCTGGAAGACCAGGACAAGAGTTCCGAACGCAGCTTTACTATGTATTTGATGTATGGTAGGTTATTGTTACTGAGAGTTACAGAGATGGAAGGAAATGGACACTGCTGTCTTAAAGAGTTTAAGAAATATAATTGTTAGCAACACAGATACAGCTGCAGTGACCTCGAAATGACGGAAGATATCCACAACATCCTCACAATGCCAGAGTTTTTAATGTCTTTTTCCTATAAATTACCACTAATTGCTGATAAAGGGGGAGGTATGGGAAAGGTTATTTTTTACAGTATGGGCGCACTCTCCAGAGACTAAGTCCCCAATCCCACATCATAAAATTTATTCATCAATCTAATCTCATATGCATAGCAAAATAGAGCTGAAACTCGGAAGCACTGAATGTATTTTGGCTTTCTGCGATCTTTTTCCTTTATTTATGGTGCTACCGTTTGTCTGTAAATTATGTTTTGTGCCGAGGATTGCAACTTTTTGTCCTCCTCAAGAATATCCTATTCAATTTGCCCAAACTTGGGGCGTCCATACCGTAAAGATTAACCATAGGAAATAGATAGAAAATAGAAAAAGTTAGGTTTGGGTTTTTGGGTTTGCGTGATACCCTGGTAAGCCTAAATATATTAATTTCAAGATAAAACACAGGAGCACTGAATGGGCTTTGGCTATGAGTGGCGCTTTCAGATGTTTTTACTTTATTTTTGGAGTTACTGTTTGTGTCGGCAGATTATTTCTTGTACTGACAATTTCAACTTTTTGTATTCTACAAGATTACCATATTCAATTTGCATCCATACCATAAAGGTTAACTGAATTTTTTTCTCGGTGATAGAAATAGATCATAGCATGTGTATTTTGTCACTGCAATAGAGCTCTAGGTAATTCTTTAGAGTATGGATGCACACTTCAAAGACTAAGTAACGAACTCCATATCAAATTTTTTTCATCAATCTAAGTTGCCGTGACTGGGCATGCCCAACAGGAGGGTTGATAGGGGGCATCACCCAGGAAAATTGTCTTCACCACGGTAAGCATGGCAAGATAGAGCTGAAACTTGGGAGTATCAAGTAGACAGGCTGAGAGCTGTGTTTTCCATGATCTTTTTCCTTTATTTGTGGCATTGCTGTTTGTGTCTGCAGATTACTTCTTGTACTGATGACTGCAACTTTTTGTCCTCTACAAGAACATCATATTCAATTTTCCTAACTTTGTGTGTCCGTACCATAAAGATTAACCGAGCTGTGACCCTTGAAGCCTCTCTCATATGGAATGCAAAATTTCCCCCACATCCGGCTGGCAAGATGAAGCTTCAACAATATATAGAGTATCGTATGACGGGCATCACAACTAAGCTAGGTGGCAGCTCTGCAAGGCAAACTTCCCTTACCACTTTCTCAAGTCTGTAGCTCATGGGCCATAGTTGTGGTTCATGTGGCCTTAGGGAATTGTTCAAAATAGGATGACATTACGCAACCCTAGCCTTTGCACCTTATATTTGACACAAACCAATAAACCACCCAGGCACATTAACAAGATAAAACTTCTTTACTTTAATGTAATCAGGAAAGTTGATTATCTTGCTGGAATTAACGTGATGTAGGTTTGTTTTCTTTGGATTGTATTTTTTGTATCTCTCCAGATCCAATGAAACATGCTATTCAGAATAATAATTGATCATTTTCATGTTTGATTATTTTGTTCAATGTTTGTGAACTTTGGTTTCTTTGGTAATTTTGTAGGTTTAGCTGATGCAAAAAAGTGGTACAAAGGTATTGAACGTAAAAAAGGTATAGGTATATATTTATTTAAGGAAAAAATACTGCAAGCAAAGATCAGACAGTTGTTTGTGAATTTATACTCATGTGGCTCAAGACGTAAGATGCCTCTGTAAATTGCCAAAGGTAAACAAAGCTCCACCTTGTGTATTCTTACAAGATGGAGCATGCATAGGTACTGCAGTTATTGATCACTTAAGGAACCAATCCAAATTCTATCTTGCTTAAGTGCAAAGCATGGGGAGTCCATAGAAGCAGTTCTTGACATAAACAATAAAGACTTTTTGGTCCTTCCCTGAAACATTGTTGAGGCTGTGGCAAATGCTTGATACTGTTGTAATCAGGTTGGATTTAAGGTTATAGGCATTTCATTGTAGGTCAGAACATATTTTGTGTAGATTTGGATAACATATAACCAATATATTTGTTTGCTCCTTGTCAGATGGTAGAATGAAAATGGACGTCCAAAGTGAATTAGAACAATAATAGATATTCTTTTGCCATAGTATACACTAAAGTATTTAAAAGCTTACAAAAATATTTGTGTACCTCTTATAATATATATTAAAGATATTTCTTTAATGAGAAGATTCTATGTAAGGTAAAAAATATTAATATGATTTTTGTTTTTAACTCATTGTTAGGAAGATGGTATTGGCATTAAAAGAGAGAATACTTTTAAAGCTATATATTTAGTTTAGCTTCCTAATATTAGTGTTGGTAAAAATTAAGGTAAAGGTAAACTTCAAAACTTGATTGACTTCATGGTCTAAACATTATGATGTCATGTTGATATAATAATCAAAACCCCTTTTTCCTTCAGTACCAAAATGCCAAAGGACAAGGATCTAAAGCACAAATCCAAGAAGCTCAAGAGTGAAGAATCCTCAAAGCGCAAAGCTGACTCGGATGATGATGATACAAGTGATACATCGGTGGAGGTGAGGTTGTACCTGTGCTGAATAAGAGAAATTTAGTTTTTTCATGCCAAACAATTTAATTTCTTGGTGGTTAAGTTTAAGAGGTACTGTCATTTAAACAATAAGGTAATGACCCTTACTTATTAGTGTGACAGATATAGGAAAAGGTACAATTAAGAGTGAACTTCACATTGCTAGAGGTGTATTCTTACAGGTTTTAATGAGGTCATCATCAAAATTCCATGACGATGAAATAATACTGATTAAGATTTGATCTAAGTGCATCAGTTGCATCTATTGCATCTATTGTGAAGTTACTTTTTTTTCCATTTTTTTACATTGTTTAACAAAAATTGTAAATGATGGACCAGATATTAGCCCATTAGAAATATGGTTTGCAAGAATGCTAATATTCGTATTCATATACTAGCTGAAAACAATATATGAAATTTACATTTTGTCTATTAACTATTCTTGCTTTTTTCATCTTAACCCATTCACAGCAGCTAAAAGTTTTAAATAATGTTTTTAGTAATTGTATGGCCTGAGTGTATTAGAGCTTATTGTTCTGTGCCTTGGCAATACAACACAAATGTTAATATTTGTGCTATATAAAATGTTTCTTGGCCCCCCCCCCCAAAAAAAAAAAAAAAAAAAAAAAATTGACTTGGGAGTTTTAACCATATACTTAAAACCTGTATAATAAATTGGAATTGTAGAGGATGCTTTTAGTATTAGAATTCTCTGTAATCTCTATTTCCCTCTCCATTACAGGATGAACCTGTACAGAAGTCTTCATCTGGGGATCACAAAACCAATGACCAGGGAGAGCCCTTCATGAGCATAGATAAGAACCGAAGGGTCACAATCAGAGAGTTCAAGGGCAAGACTTACATTGACATCCGTGAATTTTATGAGAAGGATGGAAAGCTCTTGCCAGGAAAGAAGGGTGAGTGGCTTCTGTTAGTTTTAGATTTCCTTTGGGTGTATATCCTCTGATGTTCATATTTTTGTATTTATTGTATTAACTTTGTAGGTATTGCTTTATTATTATTATGCTTTTCTTAACTGTTTATATACTTTGATAATATCAAATTATTCTTAGTTTCATGAGAGGTGTTTTGTAACAAGAGTATATATGGATTTATAAACTTAAACATTTCCGAATACAGGGGATTTTTTAAGGGCTTAGGTTCTTTAAAAGTTTTATGATTCAAGGTTTTTTGTTTACAAATATTATAACTGTTGCTTAATTGATGAGCTTAATCAGATTTCTTCTCAATATCTCTTGTTAATTTTTTCTTCTCTCTCTTTTTTAGGCATTTCACTATCTGTTTCCCAGTACAACAACTTGAAGTCTGCAATGCCCAGTATTGATAAACTGCTGTAGATCTGCATTCTGAAGTCTTGAGTGTATTGGTGTGTTCTGCATATGGAAGCGTCAACATGTGCTGTATGTTAATGATACATGAAAAATAAGGGACAACTTTTGCATGGTAGTTTTTTTTTTAACAAACTATTAGTCTCAAAGTAACTGTACTCTTACCATTCCAAATTACTGATAGTGTAAGGAAATATGTTCTCTTCAAAAATTTCCATATGAGAGTGTGTGCAACCCCGAAAGTAAATGTTGAAGCCTTTTTTTATGCGATGTATTTTCATAGAGCACTTGAATTTTTTGAAAAGACGAGAATTTATTTGATGTCAGAAAGCATCGTAATAAAAAACAAGTATATTGTTTGTGGTTTTGTTTATTCCTGAAGTTACTGTTTGGAAGGACATTGGTGTTGCATTATAATAACCATCATTTTCATTACTTAGTGGCCTGCGATAGATGTCATACTTTTTCAGGTGGAATGTGAATGAAAATGAGTAAAATTATATAGTCTTCATACTTGGACCCACAGTAATGATAAAAAACAAAAATATCCATGCAATAAGTTGTATATTGCTTAAAAAAAACAGTAGAATGTATAGTGATGAGTTTTTGTGAACAGTAGGTGTCTTCGGATTGTTAGTCGTAATATGAGTAAATAAAAAGAATATGTAACCACATTTGAAACATAAGCTTAATTAATGCTATGGTTCACTTGATATCATGTGTGAAATACACACTTGATTGATACATTTCATGCAGCTAGTGAATAAACAAGATCTTGGCAATCAAAGTCCGATTAAAAGAAATGTATTGGCAATGCGTATTTGGTTGAAGTAGCACAGTAACAGATTTAAAACATAAGGATTTAAACAAACATACTGGAAAAAAATTGTATTGCCCCAGATTAAGCTGATAACTATAATATTGGTTTACATGATAAAAATTTTATTTAAAATTTAAGTGCCATTGTCACATTCAAGTTACCATACATTAATTTCAAATTTGCTATACTAACTTTCGGATGTTGTGATTGTATGTTCCCCTTTAAATGTACATGATCTTGACCATAAATATGTGAAAATATAAAAGATATTTATTTCCTGTAAATATACATATCCTGTTTATATTATATATATTATATATATATATATATATATATATATATATATATATATATATATATATATATATATATATATATATATATATATATATATTATGCTTATATTTTTTTATAGATGGCACTTAACAAGTGTTTAGTTTCTTACATAAAAAAAATCATGCAAACTTTAATTTGTAAGTTTGCTGTATACTTCAATGTACTAGTACCAAAGTTGAATCCATTTTTGAGAAAAAAACTTCAAAACTTTTTAATTCAAAATATGATCCTTAGATTATTCCTGAAAACCATATTCAAGGCATATTATTTAAGTACTTAAATTTTATTTCTTGAACAAATCAGTTGTCAAGAGAGAAACGGCTTTGGTCATAATTTGTAGAAGGATTCAGAGCTGCCTTACATCCGTGTTGATTTTGGAGAGAGTAGGGCCAGACCCTGTCTGCTGTCAGTGAATATTAGCATCAGTATGTAGGGATCAAAGTGTTAAACTTGTGTTTATATAAAACTGTTTATTCTTTTTTGCGTTTATAATAAATATACAACGGTATGCTTGTGGAGAAACTGTTGTACTCTACATCCCCGAATCCCATGCCTGTTGTTGCCATTTAGGGGGTGGGGGCTTTGATTAACCCCACAGATTTAAATTCTCCCGATCCCCCGACCCCAGGCTCTCCTTTGACCGCAACTGAACACCGTTACTACTACCCCACCCTCAGTCCAGCCCAGATCATCCACCTAGGTCAATCCGGGTGGACCTCCAAAAAACACTGCTCCTCTCCCACCATCCTCTGCTGTACTTCACTTCCTCCACCCCCACAGCTTCCTTCATCTACCACCTCCTCCTCCCTTTTTACTAATCTGCAGCCTTATCGTCCACCTCTCCGCAGTACTACCTCTTTCTACACTACTCTTTCACACGTCATCGGCCTTCTACTACCCCCACTTCTGCAAACCTTTTGAATAGTCTGTTTAGTCCAGCCAAATGAGATCGATTTTTCGTGATCCCCTCTACAGCCCCATACTCTGACAACGGAGGTGGCATAGCTCAGTGGTAGAGCGCTGGCTTTGCAATCACATGGTCCTGGGTTCGCGCCCGGCTGCCCCTCTCAGTCGATTCAGCTGTGAATGAGCACTGGTATTCTGACGTCAGCTTGACGTCAAAGTCGGGGCGGAAAGGAACTGGCCACCCTGCCGCATCATCCCGCGGCTTAGGAAGCATGTTTCTCTTCAAAACATGTCCCTTACGTCCAGATGGATATGGGACCAACTTTGACTTGACTCTGACACTCTCTCTTCCAGCAATACCTCAAAAAACATGTTGGCAAAGTTTCCGCAGCCGTTCAGACCGTTCACACCTTGTAATAGTTTCAAACAAATCCCAAGCTCATGCATTAACTACCCTGACTGACCTCATTGGCAAACCCATTCCGGCCCAGCCTCATCCCTCCCCAATACTTGTACCGAAACTGTCTTCATCTCCATGACAAACTGCCCAGTTTATGACAAAGATTGGTCAGATTGTGGAGAAGACCTGCTCGCCTGCCTCTTGGGCTATGGCATAGAAACAATACAATGGTATACTATACCGCCTAGAGTCCTCCGTTAATATTGCCGAGATTACTTTCCGTACACATACTGTCCTTTAGTGTTTATATTGGCGGAGAGGCCCTCCCCGTTTGACTATATCGGGCCCACCTCCCGTCAATGTTAGAATTGTTAGCGTCGAGGCCATCCTGCTAAACACTGCCGCTCCACAGCCCGAAACCCTTTATGTGCGCAACCTGGTCATGATCGACCAAACTACTCTGCATAATCACAAACGTGCCAATTGCAGCGGCTCCCATTTTATTTTTTGTTTTTTATAGAGGTTGCCCTTCATACAAGTTCCAGACTGAGGTGGCAATTCTCAGATGCAATCTTGGCCTCACTTTACGTGAGGTCAAACAGGAAGCACGCAGACAAGGTTTTTCTCTTAATCCCTTCACGAGTACTGTCCTTCACTCCTCCCTTCCGAGATGTTTCTACATCTCCCCGAATATCTTTTCCTTATCTCACTTCTACCTTCTCCCTCTCCTAGTCAAATTCTTTTTCCATTATAAATCCAGTCGCCCAATTTCCACCACTTTTTCAGTAACCAGTCACTTCTTTGCCGGTACCTACCCCTCTTCCTCCTCGCCCAACTCATCGCGCAAGACAAGCTTTCAACCTTTCCCTCCGCGCCTCAAACGTCTGTTCCTTCTTCTCTCCCTCATAAGAAAACCTTTGTGTCCCAGATCTCCTCAAACAACCATTTCAGAAACTCAGAGATATCCAAAACTAATCATGACCCAAGATAACATTACACCTCATGTATCCTCCAATCTCTCTGCTTCCATTCCTTCTTCGCTCAAAGTAACTGCCGACTTCTATCTTCCTCCTACTCATGCTCCCCTACACCCCTCCCACACATCCTATTCCCCCTTGCTTCAGCTGGGTGTTTCTTTCTTCCCATTATCCCTTCCGCTTCCTCCTGGATACACACGTGACCTTCCCTGAATTCTCTTCCACTTAACATTTTGCCTGAAAGTGTCATGCTGAAGTCGACAGTGGTAAGCCTTCAATTTCACTTGCTGTGTGTTGAGAGCTTGGACTCTTGTGTCTGCCATGGGATGTTCCAGAATCGCAGTTCTAGAGAGAAAAGTCCGCTGGTGTTGGCTGGTATTCGACCACGGGATGTCCACTGCATCTTCACTGGAGACAACTGTAACTTGTCGATCTTTGTGATTGGTGCCGTGGAAGGCCTTGTAGAAGACGATTTCTTTACATTTGAATTTTGTGCTACAACTTCTCTTCGGTGTTGCAGTGTCGTCTCGGATGCAGGTTGCGTGTCTTGATGAACACTTTCTACCAGAAGGTAAGCTCGACGTTGAACTTTGTCAAGTAGGCCCAAGCATGTCTCTGATGCTGACATCCAAGACAAAGAAGCGAATTCTAAGAAGGGGCGGAGTTGGGCATTGTATAAAACTTGCAAGTCGCGAACATCGAGGAGATACTTGGTTTTAAGGAGAATCACTTCAATTGAAACTCTGCAATTTCCTTCAGATAAAACTCCCAAAATAGGGCTGTGCTAGGTCACACCGTTGCCTAAGATAGTTTTACCGTCGGTGCAAATCGTGGCTCCAGATGAACGTGAGATGACCAATGCATGATTTTTTTCAGTTGCAAACCTGGAATGCCATTGTTTCCCCCAGGCTGCAATGGGTTCCAATGTGTTATTCATTCGGGCCATAACAGCTTCACTTTCTTTATTGTAATTTATTGAGAGTGTACTGTCATCGGCGTATGTTGTGAGTTCAGGAACGAGCTGCAGATCATTGATGTACACATACCGGAGAATGGGTCCTAATACTGATCCTTGTGGCTGATTCATGTTTAGGGAACTGTGTTGATTGATGCCCCATTATAGCAACAGTCAATAGAGAGGGTTCTGCTATGGAGATCGTCTTGCGGCAGTGCGTGCAGGTAACCCGAGATGCCTATGGACGCAGGTTTGAGGAGAGGACTGCTATGCCAGACCTTGACGAAAGCTCCGGCGATATCGAGGGCAATTACGATGCTGTCTCCTCCAGTGTCCAATGCGTGACTCCAAGACTGAGAAAGTGCCATTAACACAGCGGATTTTGATCTCTTCTATCTGAATTCATGTGGCTAGTCTGCGATGAGGGGATTCTGGTCGAAGAAGCTTTTCAATGTGATCAGTAATAACTCTTTCAAATGCTTTGCTTAGGATGGAAAGCAGGGAAACAGGTATATTCTCTGGATCTGACTTGCTTGATTTCTTGGGTATGGGAACTACACGTGCAAGTTTCCAGATCCTTGGCCAAGTATTTTCTCTCAAGCGGCACTTGAATGGCATTGCAAGTGGACTTGCAAGTTCATCTGCAGTTTTTTTTAGATAGTGTGGGCTAATGTTATCAGGGCCAACAGCTGTCTATATCTTTTAAGAGGCTCTCCACTCTGTTTGATTGGGTACGTAAATTGGGCACAGTTTTTGTAAGTTGGTACTTTTTCAGGATTGTCCACTCGCATTTTCATGCTGAATTCCTTAGGTTGAGGTCTCCAACAATTAAGGTGCTTTAGCAGCTGCAAGTGGTTTGTGTATCATCTAGGTGTTCTGAGGTACAGGAAGGAGTCGCCTCCATGTTACTGTCGGAGCATAACACACATGACTGCAGAGAAGTCTTCTACGGAACATGGCCTCCGTCCAATTAGGAAGGTGGACCTCTAGATGTTGGAGTGGTAATGCCTCCTCTTTTCTTTGATTAGCTGCACACGCTGATGGTGGATTACGTCCGCTCTGTTTTTGGCTAGACTTGTAAGTATAAGCACCTTTGGGATAGTTAGTCCTACAGGTTAGACAGACCTTATGAATACCTTCTTTGGTTGCTGTGTTGCTGATGAGCGGGCTTTCTTGGTGGACCTTTGGGGGGACCTTACCTCTTGGTGCAGCTGAATCACTGCGCCACTCCCTCTGCAGCAGCTGTTTCTTGCGGTGGGCGAGACTCTCTCTTCCTGTTTCTGTCTGTATCCCTATCTGTCTACCTGTCTGTCTAACTGTAAATGACTTTTATCAAATCTCTCTTTCTTTTTCTCTTCCTATCTGTCTCCCTCTTTCAAATTCTGTCTTTGTTCGTCTATCGTCTGTTTGCCTTCCTGCCTGACTCTCACTCTCCCACTCTCTCTAAATGTGTGTGTGTCTCTGTCTCCCTCTTTTTTCTCTGTTTCTGTGTCTGTCACTCTTCTTCCTTCCTTCCCTCCCTCCCTCTATCTCTAATTCTATCTCTCTATCTGTGTATTTATCTATATCTATCTTTATCTGCCAGTCAATCTGTCTCTTTCTCTCTCTGTCTCTCTAACGGAAGAATATGCTTCGTCTTTGGTTATATATAAAATAACGAGCACAGACAGACCACCGAATCTCTACTTCCAAGTTCCTTATCGCCTTAGTAGTAGTAGTCTACCCGGTTACATACTAAAAGAAAACGACTGCCTTTAATTGGTATAGAAAACGTAATGTTTTGCAAGGGAACCTTATACCTTTGTTTGGAGGGTTAACTTTTACAGAAGGACTGCGCCGACTAGAAGAAACTCGAAGATCAGTGTTGTAGGTAATACCAAACTTCATTTATTGTTATTATTATTAATATGTAGAAGCAAACCTATACGAGAAAATAATCGAAAATGTATCGCCGAAAAAGCAATGCGCTTTTACGATTCTTTTTGTCCTGCAGCGAATAACATTTGCGTGTGGTAACCAGCATAAACTGTTTGCACATGTTGCTCGTGATGTCACAGCCAATTTTATCCCTCTCTTAGAAATGCATTGTATTTTAGTCCATGTAATTATTTTAAATTCTATGAAATTATATAGCAATACGTATTAATAAAAGATAGCCTACATTCCGTATCATACTTTCTACATAATTATTTGCGCATATTTCCTTCTATTAGGAATACCTGATCTATCCGTACATTACGCATGCGCAGCGATCTACCGACAAATTTGACAGAGCGGATAACCTATATCATGAAGTTTATTATGATACTACTTGTGTTTCCAAATTCTTTCCAAACGTTACATCGAAAAAGAACTCAATGATTTTTTTTTCTTTTTTTTTTTAACGATCTCAGGGATAACACAATCCAGTGAAGTGCAACAACCGTGTTCCAAACAGGGGCTGGAGTTCTACGGAAATTCGTCTGCTAAACAGAAACAAAAGACGAACGGCAGATGGTGGCGTCACTACGGTTTTTATTTTCGTTTTGATGCAAAAGAAGTGTTTAAAATAATAACGAAATATTTTCCCATGTTCAAATAAAGTAAACATGAAAATTGCTTAAACTATCTGGTATGACCTGATATAATATGGCAGACCGTCATCGCGGCGGAAATTTCATCCGATATCACTTCAGCTGGTCTTCTCGCTCGGCATCATCAAAGACAGAATCAAAGTCCCATAGAGTAACTTTAAACCTTCAGCCCTATAACACACGCACTATGAATAATCGTATTCTTTTTAGATAAATCAAGTTTACAGGTTCAATGTCGCATTTTCTCAAGTTATACATCTAATACATTTTCTATAAAGAGATGCGGGTGTATTTTATGTTGTTGAATGTTACATTACTGGCTTAGTAATGTATTTATTGCATATTGTTTATGCAGTGCAATAAACAAGAAAGTAACTCAAGGAATCTTATAATCACCAGACTCTGGTCCTACGCATTGTGACTGTAATGTAATATTCATCCGTTATGATACTGTATGATCTAATATCATTTATATCCGTTTTCTTTACCATCTGATGTTTAGAGAACGGCAGAAATGTGCTACGGAAAAGCTGACAGCCCAAAACTGACACCCCTGGTCGAATCTTCCGTGATCGAATCTTGCTATTTTCCACTTTCTTTATATATTAAAATACGGCTCTTGGATCGAATTTTTGTTTTTCCCACTTTGTTTTACGTGATTAAATGCCCGAAAATTGTTGGCTTGAGTAGTGAACATTAAACGCGTACAAATATTTAATTTATCGGTATCAAACAGATTTTATTCAAAATCATTTTTTCTCTGTGTATGTGTATATGAATGTGAATGTGAATGTGTGTGTGTGTGTGTGTGTGTTTGTGTGGTTATGCACTGAAGTATTCTGTAAGGAAATGAAGCGAAGTAACACACACAAGAATTTTTTTCTAAGTTATATTTCTCAATGATACCGGTTTAGTTTCCCATTACATCCAGTACATAACAATAAATTCACACAGTATAGGATATGGTCTTGTTTGAAGTTTGATGTCTTGGTGTAATGAATTCAGAGCTCTAAAGCCTGAACTTATAAATTTCTTCATTTTGTTTTGGGAAAGGCTAGATCAGTAGCAGGTGTCATGGCTTATGTTTTGATGATTGTTCAGTGAAAATATAACCCTTTAAATCATTACTTTCCACACTTTTTGAAAATTTAAGAGACCAAAATAATGACCATATTCACTAAGTACCCGTGAAAAAATCAAAATAAATTCCATGTGTTTGTTTCCAAAAATAGAATCAGACGCCATGACACCTCCTCGAGTTGCTACTGATCTAGCCTTTCCCTTTTCGTTTTATCAAAAAATATTATTCCCAGAAAAGAGTGACTTTTGCAAATATTTGTCATCTTTTTAAATTTTTTGCTATAATGAATAACAAAGTGCTCTGCCACAAAGGAAAAAAAATATGAAATATGACCTTTTATTGTTCAAAATTCCCTGACAGTTAGAGCATGTTACTCCCCCTTTTGTAGGAAAAAATAAGTAAAATCAAGAGAACTTTTGCTCATACAACGTGATTTATGACTGAAAATGCAGCAGCAAAAGTTCCTGGGTAGACTCTTAAGTTCTCGTATAAGAACCTGTCCTTTCAAAAATTGTATGTATGTACTGGGAAGTTTTTTAAAACAAATCATAAATATAGTTGTGTATGTGTGTGTGTGTGTGTATGTGCGTGTGTGTGTGTGTGTGTGTGTGTGTGTGTGTGTGTGTGTGTGTGTGTGTGTGTGTGTGTGTGTGTGTGTGTGTGTGTGTGTGTGTGTGTGTGTGTGTGTATGTGTGTGTGTGTGTGTGTGTGTGTGTCTGTGTGTGTATATCAAAAACATGCGTGAAAAATAAAAATAAAGGCAAACACACACGACCATCGTTCAGCTCCCACGCGCTCCGACAGATGCTAGGGTGAAGATAACCTAAGTTACCTCATCCCTTTAATACATATATATATATTTGTCTCAATAAACATCTCAAAGTAAAAAAAAAAGTCCGCGAGATGTATTGTTTTTGTCTCAATAAACGTGTCATAGCTAAAAAAAAAAAAAAAAAAAAAGCATCAGAATCCGAAGCTTCGCGCCAAGCATTCGGAGCGCGCGAAGCAGGCCTCTCCCGGGGGTCGGCGACGCTGAAGGGCTCAGCTGCCTGCTCTCTACTGCCGGTCCGCTTCCAGGAAAGCCGTGATTCACCCGCTTTCCCCTCTCCCGCCCCCCCCCCCTACTGCCCTCTTGCCCCATCTCTGCATTCCTTTCTTTTATTCCTTTCGTTTCACTCCCGCTGTCTCTCTCTGTCTCTCCTTTTCCTCTTTCCTCCCTCCGTTTGTCCTGTTCTTAGTTGAGTCTCTGTCTGTTCCTCTTCCTTCCTTTGAGTGTCGCGTTTCCCTTCAATCCCCTTACTCTCCCCCCATCAGTCTCTTCTCCCCCTCTTCCCCTTTAGTCTCACCCCTCCCCTATCCTTCCTCTTTCCCCTTGGTCCCTATCCTTCCCCCTTAATCTCTACCCCTCCCTCTTACCCCTTTAGTCTCCAACCCCCTTAGCCTCTACCGCTCCCCGTCCCCCCCTTTACCCCTCCCCTTTCCCCCATCCCTTAGCCTCTCCCCCTCCTCCATCCCTCAGCTTCTCCCCCTTCCCCTTAGTTTCAACTCCTCCCCCTTCTCCTCTTCGTATCTTCTCCATCTCCTCCCCTTCCCCTCGTCGTCTCTCCCCTTCCCCTTCCCCTCTTCGTCTCTCTTCTCCTCCCCTTCCTCTTCCCCTCTTCGTCTCTCTTCTCCTCCCCTTCCCCTTCACCTCTTCGTCTCTCCCCCTCCCCTTCCCCTCTTCATCTCTCCCCCTCCCCTTCCCCTTCCCTTCTTCGTCTCTCCCCTTTCCCGTTCCCCTCTTCGTCTCTCCCCAATGCCTTCCCCTTCCCCTCTTCTCCTCCCTTTCCCCTTCCCCTCTTCGTCTCTCTCTCCTCTTCCCCTTCCCCTTCCCCTCTTCGTGTCTCCCCTCCCCCTCCCCTTCCCCTCTTCGTCTCTCTCCTCCTCCCTTTTCCCTTCCCCTCTTCATCTCTCTTCTCCTCCCCTTCCCATTCCCCTCCTCATCTCTCCCCCTCCGCTTCCCCTCTTCGTCTCTCTCCTCCTCCCTTTT
>NC_091557.1:31408359-31410859 GCF_042767895.1 Penaeus vannamei
TCCCTCTTTCTGCTTTCCTTTTCTCTCCTCTTTATCTACCCTTTTATCGTGCCCCTCTTCCATCTTTCTCTTCTCTCTCTCTATCCCTCCTCTTCCCCACACTGTCGTCTCATCTTCTTTTCTCTCTATCCTATCCTTTTCCTCTGTCTATCTCCCCTTTCCCACTCTCTACATTTATCGCTCTCTTCTCCTATCCCTCCTATCACGTTACGTTATCTCACCTCTCTCTCTCTCTCTCTCTCTCTCTCTCTCTCTCTCTCTTCTTTTCTTTTTCCCTCCATTTCCGTCTCCTCTCTCTCTCTCTTTCTCCCATTCTCCAATTAGGTTTTCTCTTTCCCTCTTTCTCTCACTCCCCATCACCATCTCCCCGCCTCCACTTTCTTTCTTCTTTATCCCTCTCTCTCTCTTCCTCCTTCTACATCTCTCCCTTCACCTTCCTTCTCTTCCTCTCTCCTCCTTTTTCCGTTCCTTCCTTTCCTTTTCTTTCTCTCCATCTTCTCTCTCCTCTCCGTCTCCTCTCATTTCCCTCACTTTCCTTGTCTTCCTCCTTCACACTTCTATTCTTCGTTTTCTCTTTTTTTTCTCTCTCTCTCCTTTCTCTCCTCTCTTCTTCTTTTCATCTCCTCTCTCCCATGCCCTTTTCTTACTTTCAACTCCCCAATTTCAGCTTCTCTCTCCTATATTTTTCTCTTATCTCTCCTCTTTCTTTCTTCTCTCTCCCTCTTTTCTTTCTTCTCTCTCCCCTTTCTTTCTTCTCTATCCTCTCTCTATCTTCTCTCTCCCTTCCTTTTCTTCTACCTTTGCCCAATTTCCTCTGTTCCTTCCCTCCCCTTTATCCGTCTTCCCTCCCCTCTCCCTTCTTCCCCTCTTTACCCAACCTATCCCCCTACCCCCTCCCCTACCCCCCCCCCCCCCATCGCGCCGGAAACCATCTTGCAACCCTAGGTTTGTTCAGACAACGTTCCCCCCCACCCCCTCACCTCCCCCTCCACCCCATTTCCCCTTCCTTCCCTCTTCCTCCCACCCCGCCCACTTCCCCCTTTCCCTTCACCTTCCCTCTCTCCTTCTCCCTGTCCTGTTTTCTCTCTTGTTATTCCCCCTTCTCCCTCTCCCTCTCATTTTTTCACTTTATCTTTCCTCCCTCTCCTCCCTCTCTCCTTATCACTCTCTTTTTCCCTCCCTCTTTCCCTCCCTGCTCCTCTCCCTTATCACTCTCTCTTTCCCTCTCTCCCTGTCCCGGTTTCTCTTGTTATTCCCCCTTCTCCCTCTCCCTTCCTCACTCTCTCTCTTTCCTCCCTTTCCTTTCCCCTCTCTCCATCTCCGCTTCCTGGCCCTCCTTCCCTCCCTTCCTTCCTCTTTTCCCCTCTCTCCCTCTCCCTCTTCCCCTTCCCCCTCCTTCCCTCCCTCCCTTCCCTTTTCCTCCTCCCTTCCTTTCCCCCTCCATCCTTTTCCTTTCTTCCCTCCCTCCTTCCCTCCCTCCTTTCCTTTCCCCTCCCTCCCTCTCTCCTTCCCTCCTTCTCTCTTTTCCCGCCAAAATTCCAGGCACGCGGAACCTGTTGTCATGGCAACGCGCTAACCTAACGCCCGACGGAGCCAGCGATCAAGCACGAGATTTTCTCTCGCTTTTTTTTCCTCTCCGTCCTTGGTGTCGTGTGCAATTAGCGGGTTTCTAAATGAGGGAAGAACGTGAAAAAGCAACAACAACAACAACAACAACAAAAAATTGAATTTAAAAAAATAATTAAGGAAAATATGGAGAAGTGGAGGAAGAAGGTAGGGCAGATTTTTTTTTTTCTGTTTCTCTATCTCTCCATTGATTGATCAATCTATCTATCTATCTACTTATTTGCTTTATCTTTATTTATCTGTGTATCTATTTACCTGTCCATCTATCTGTCTATCTATTTATCTACCTATCTGCTCTATATTTATCTATCTGTCTATCTATCTATCTACCTATCTGCTCTATCTTTATCTATCTGTCTATCTATTTATCTATCTATCTCCTATTTCTACATCTATCTATCAATCAACCTACCTATCATTCCATTTATGTCTTTACCTATCAATCTATGGAGCTACCTATCTACCCCTCCTCTTGAAGTCTAGAAACGAGACGAAGAAGTAAAATGGATAAAAAAAGACACTGAAGAGAAGAGAGAGAGAATAATAACACGTGACCTCTGGCTTATATGGGTTTCTCGTTTTCTTCCGCTGTGTGGGTGGAGGCTGAGGGGTGACTGATACGTTTTGACAAGTCTCTCTCGCTCTCTCTCTCTTTTTCTTTCTCTTTCTCTTTCTCTCGCTAACTCTCTCGCTCTCTCTCTCTCTCTCTCTCTCTCTCTCTCTCTCTCTCTCTGTATCTCTTCTCTTTTCTTTCTCTCTCTTTCCTCTCTCTCTCTCTAGCTCTCTCGCTGTCTCTCCCTCTCTCCCTCTTTCTCTCTTTCTCTCTCTCTGTCTCTCTCTGTCTCTCTTCTGTCTTTTTCTCTCTCTCTCTGCC
>NC_091557.1:31425859-31430859 GCF_042767895.1 Penaeus vannamei
AATTTCCTCGTCTTCGCCTTAAGATAAAAATAATCATGTCACTTTATTCTCTATCTTTTTCTCTCTCTCTCTCTCTGCATTTTCTTTCCCCTTTATCCAACGCGTTATCTATTTTTAGCTCACACCGTTTTTTTTCTGTTTTCGTCATTTTTCTATTTTTTTAAATCTTAGCGCTCAACTTAAGCATGATTTCCTCTGATACTACAATAATTAATTATTTGATTTTTGTTATTACTGTTGATAATATTACAATTGTCTTTACTATCCTCATCGTCATAATTTTCTTATTACCGGTAATAAAATATCATAAGCATCATAATCGTTGTATCTACTTATATCAAAAGATTTTTTAAAAACTATTATGAACACGATAAGCATATTACCCTTTGTAAAAACACCAGTCTTTCTTTCCAAACGCCATCTTCTAATTTTTTATCTGCTGTAACGCGATTTAGGTTATAATGATCGTTTTAATGGAATCAGTAACCTGAACGATGTATTATCATGATAGAAATGTCTTTTTTCTACGATTCCTGTTAATCACTTTTATGAATATTTACTTCATAGAGCTCGGAGAATATTGACAGAATCGTCCGTATAACTTTACGAGAGATGGATAACTTTCTTTATTTTTTTCCATTTTATTTTATCTATATATATATTTTTTTTTACTTTATTCATCATTTTTTCAACAAAAATTCTCGAAAAAACGGTAAACTTGGGTGTGTTTTCCCGTAGACTTTATGCCAACTTTCTCACGAGTTGCAATCCTCGTGCGAGCGACGTGTTCCCGATAACCTCCTAATCTCTTTTATCCATTCTGCTGATTTCTACCGTCTTCATCATCATTACTCCTTTCACTGTTAATATGCCTTCTCTTATCGCAACAAATCACTCATAATATTTTCCCCACCGTTAACTACAATCATCATCATCACAACACGAACCTCGACATACACAAACACCTAAGTTCATTCAAAAAAAAAAAAAAAAAAAAAAACATATATATATACGAGGAAATATATATCAGTTACAAATTTCATACAATTTCACTTTACCATTAATATCTCGGCGATTTATCCTCGAATTTCGTGACGTGTTTGCCAAATTCCCAACTACTGACTGACTACGGAAATCTGACAGAGACACACACCTGTTGCTGGCGTTGAATAAGAGGCCCGTTATATAAGGAACTCATCGGTCACGTGTTTGCGAATTTGTTGGTGTTGGATATCGTGGTAATGGGTATTTGGAGAAAAAGAGAGAGAGGGGCGAGGGAGGAAGGGAGGGAGGGGGAGATTGAGAGAGAGAGAGAGAGGGAGAGGGAGAGAAGGACAGAGAGGAGAGTGAGAGACGGTGAGTTAGAGAGGCGTGAGAGGTGAGAGTGAGAGGGAGAGAAATAGAGAGAGAGAGAGAGGCAGGAGATGGAGGAAGGGAGAGTGATAGAGAAAGAGACAAAGAGAGAGAGAGAGAGACAAACAGACAGACAGAGACATATATATATGCGTGTGTGTTTGTATGTATGTATATGTATGTATATGCAAAATAAAGGAGACAGCTAAAAAGAGAGAGAAAGAGAGACCACACTATCTCAGCCCACCAAAGTGTCAAACATTCATGGACACATTGCCTCCCCCTCCTACCCCCCCGCCCATCCTTCCTATCCCCCTCCGGGCCTCCTTCTGCGCCCCCATCCCCACCCCCACCCCGTTCCCCCATGTCTCTCTCCTGACAATATTTCAGGACCGAAAACATACCTTAGCGGCGCCCACGTGTGTAATCAGCGGCCATGCGCCCTCTCCCTCGCACTCCCTCTCCCCCTCTCCCTCTCCTCTCTCCTCTCCCTACCTCTCCTCTCCCCACCCCCCCTTCTCCCTCTCTCCTCTCAGCCTCCCTCCCTCCCTCTCCCTTCCCCCACTCTCTCTCCATTCTCCTCACAGCCTCTCCCTCCCTCTCCCTCTCTCCCTCTCCCTCCTCCCTCTCTCTTCCCTCTCCTCCTCGCGCCTTCTTCTTTCTTCCTCTCCCTCCCCTTCATCTCCATCCCCTTTTCTTTGCTCTATCTCTCTTTCAGTCCATCTTCTTACGTTTTGCCATCTACCTCTTCTCTTCTTTTCCTCCTCTTCACCTTTACTTCCTCCACTCGTTTCCTCTTTTCCTATTTATGACCCACTTCCTCCTCCCTTTATCCCCTTCTTCCCTTTCCCCTCCCCCTCTCCCTCTCACCTCACACTCTCCTTCCATCTCCCGTGCTCCTCTCTCGCATCCCCCTTCTTCCGCTCCCTCATCCCCCTCCCTCACTCACCCTCCACCCCTTCTCTTATCTAAAACAGTTATACTGACATATTAATTCGATCTTAGATTATCTTGTATTCATTTTTCTTTTATCTTACTTCTTTTTTTCCTGCTTTCGTGTCTTCTTCGTTTCTCTTTCTTCCCTTTTTCATTCTTCACTTTCCATATGTTTATCTTTCTTCCTTTTTTTCGTGTTGTTCTATTCTGTCTTTTCCCTTTCTTTCTTTCTTTCTTCTTTTCCTTTCTCCTTTGTCTATCTTATTATTATTAATATTATTTTCTTCTTCGATATCTTTTTCTCACCCTTCCTTATCCCTTCTCCTCTTCTTCCTCCCCTTCCCCTATCATTTACTTCTTCATATTTCTCTTTTCCTATCCTCTTTCTTCTTCTTCTTGTTTCTCATCTTCCCTTTTTCCCTTTTCTATCCCGCTTTTCTAGTATTTTATTTTTCTTTCCTCCGTTTCCAAATTTCCTTCTTCTCTTTTTCCTCTTTCCTCTCTCCGTCTCTCCCATCTCCCCTTTCTCCGACCCCCGTGACCCCTTCCTTGTACTCAAACTCCCCTTTATTCTTTCTTTCTCTCTATCTCCTTTTCTATAAATATAGGACATGGAGTTATATTTTGTCTCTTCCTTGTTCTTATATTTCCTTTGTTTTTTGTTTTTTTCGTGTCTTTCTCGCATCATCTCACTTTTACTCTCTTTTGCTCGCTTATTCTTTCTTTCTTTCTTTCTTTTCTCTCTTCTCCTCTCTCTCTCTCTCTATCTCTCATTTTCTCTTTCTCATTCTCTCTCATTTTCCTTTCTCTCTCTCTCTCTCTCTCTCTCTCTCTCTCTCTCTCTCTCTCTCTCTCTCTCTCTCTCTGTCTCTCTCTCTCTCTCTCTCTCTCATTTTCTCTCTCTCTCTCTCTCTCTCTCTCTCTCTCTCTCTCTCTCTCTCTCTCTCTCTCTCTCTCTCTCTCTCTCTCTCTCTCATTTTCTCTTCTTCTCATTCTCATTCTCATTCTCTCTCTCTCTCTCTCTCTCTCTCTCTCTCTCTCTCTCTCTCTCTCTCTCTCATACTTCCTCCTCCCTTATCCCTCCATCCCTCCCTCTCTTACCTTCCTACCTTCCTTCCTCCCTCTCTCTCCCACTCCCTACCTACCTCCCTCCCTCCTACCCCCTCTCCCCTATCCTCTGATCTATCCCTATCTCCCTCTCCCCCTCCCCCCCACCCTCACCCTCTTTCTCTCTCTCTCCCACCGCTTCGTTCTCTCCCATTCTCTCTCTTCCTCTCTGAACTCTCAAGTATTTAAATGGACGACTGTCTAACTTTTACAAACACAAAAACTCGCACTAAAGAATATAATAATGAATACGTTCATGTTAAGTATACATAGAAAACGGACAAAGAAAGACACAGAGACTTGAATGAATAAGGAGATAGACAGACGGAGAGATAGATCGTCACACACAGACGGACAGATTAGAAAAAAGAAATAAATAAAAATTATCATTATTTTTGTCCAATGAGCATGAACTTGTTACGCTTGGAAAGCGAGAAAAGAATCCAAATATATTCATTAATAAACTGTTATTTCTTTTCCTACAAAGAGTAAATGAGAGTAACCTCCGAAATTAGCATAGGCGTAAATTTTGCGCGAAAACTTTGGCTTTTAGAAGAGGTATGAAGAAGATTTGAAAAAAAAGGAAAATGTTTTGAAATGCACAAAGGCGACAAGAATGAGGGAAAGAAAATGTTTAGACTTACGGAGAAGAAGAAAAAGGAGAAGAGGGAGAGAGAGAGAGAGAGAGAGAGATCGAAAAGAATAAAAAATAAAAGAGGTAAAAGTGTCATTCAGAGTTTACAAACAACACATTTTTTATAAACTCCTTCTTTGCATACAAGAAAAAGTCTAAGGAATATTTCTTCTCTTTCGTCCTTTCCTTCCTCTCCTCCATCTCCTCCTTCTCCTATTCTTTTTCGTCTCCTCCTTCTCTTATTCTTTTTCTTCTCCTCCTTCTCTTATTCTTTTTCTTCTCCTCCTTCTCTTATTCTTTTTCTTCTCCTCCTTCTCTTATTCTTTTTCTTCTTCTCCTCCTTCTCTTATCCTTATTCTTCTCCTTATTCTACTTTACGTCTTTGTCATTTAATCATCATCATTATTGTTATTATTGTTATTATTGTTATTATTATTAGTAGTAGTAATAGTAGTATCATTATCATTGCTATTATTACTATTATTGTTATTGTTATCATTAGTTTTGTTGTTGTTGCTCTGTTCTTATCCTCATTATTATTGTTATCATTATTATTATAATCATTATTATTATTATTGTTATCATTATCATTATTATCATTATTATTATTATTATTATTATTATTATTATTATTATTATTATTATTATTATTATTATTACTATTATTATCATAATTATTATTATTATTATTATTATTATTATTATTATTATTATTATTATCATTATTATTATTATCAATATCATCATTATTACTTTCATTATTATTCTCGTTCTTCTGTTCCCCATCTCCCTACTTCTGTTACTTATTCTCCTCATTCTCCTCCTCTTCTTACTACTATTACTACTACTCTTTTCCTCTTCTTCCTCCTCTTCTCACAAAGAGGAAAAGAAAATCCCATTTTCAAAACGACCATTCAAAAAAAAAATGCGAAACTTCTTTTTCATTTTTTTTAAGCTGCTTCTCTCTATA
>NC_091557.1:31468377-31478377 GCF_042767895.1 Penaeus vannamei
GGGCGATGAGGGGAGTATGAGGGGAGTATGAGGTTGCGGAAGAATGAGGGGATAGGAAAGGAAGGAAAATAAAAGAGGAAGAGGTGGAGAGAGAGATAAATGAGGCGGAGAGGTTGATCGCTGACCTTCGTTGCCTCGGCCGGCGGAACCGAGCGGGCGGGTCGGGGCAGTGAGGCGGAGCAGCTCGGATGAGGGACTATGAGGGGAGTATGAGGTTGCGGTCGATGAGGGAGTATGAGGTTGCGGTCGATGAGGGAGTATGAGGTTGCGGTCGATGAGGGAGTATGAGGTTGCGGTCGATGAGGGAGTATGAGGGGAGTATGAGGTTGCGGTCGATGTGAGGTTGCGTCAGGATGAGGGGAGTATGGCGGTGTCTATGAGGTTGCGTGGTCGATGAGGGAGTACGAGGTTTCTATGAGGTTGCGGTCGATGAGGGGAGTATGAGGTTGCGGTCGATGAGGGAGTATGAGGTTGCGGTCGATGAGGGGAGTATGAGGTTGCGGTCGATGAGGGAGTATGAGGGGAGTATGAGGTTGCGGTCGATGAGGGAGTATGAGGGGAGTATGAGGTTGCGGTCGATGAGGGGAGTATGAGGTTGCGGTCGATGAGGGAGTATGAGGTTGCGGTCGATGAGGCAAGGAGGTATGCGGTCGATGAGGTCTATGAGGTTGCAGTGGTCGATGAGGGGAGTATGAGGTTGCGGTCGATGAGGGAGAGCAGGAGGCTGCGGTCGATGAGGGAGGCGAGGGGAGTATGAGGTTGCGGAAGAATGAGGGAGATAGGAAAGGGGAGTATGAGAAAAAGGAAGAGGTGGATGAGGGAGATAAATGAGGTGTCTATGAGGTTGGATCGCTGACCTTCGTTGCCTCGGCCGAGGGAAACCCGTATGTGGAGCGGGCGTGTCGTTTGGGCAGGAGGTTGCGGCAGCTCGGATGAGGGACTATGAGGGGAGTGCAGGCGAGGTTGCGGTCGATGAGGGGAGTATGAGGTTGTGGTCGATGAGGGAGTATGAGGTGTCGTGGCCGATGAGGTTGCGAGTCGATGAGGTTGGAGTCGATTAGGGAGTCTGCGAGGTTGCGGTCGACAGGGGGCGCGAGTATGAGAGTGTGATGAGGTTGCGGTCGTTGAGAAGGTAGAGGCGAGGGGCCGTCGATGAGGTTGCGGTCGATGAGGGGAGTATGAGGTTGCGGTCGATAAGGGAGTGGCAGGTTGGGGCTCGAGTTGAGGGGAGTAAGAGGTTGCGGTCGATGAGGGGAGTATGAGGTTGCGGTTGATGAGGGGAGTATGAGGTTGCGGTCGATGAGGGGAGTATGAGGTTGCGGTCGATGAGGGGAGTATGAGGTTGCGGTCGATGAGGGGAGTATGAGGTGTGTATGAGGTTGCGGTCGATGAGGGGAGTATGAGGTGTCTATGAGGTTGCGGTCGATGAGGGGAGTATGAGGTGTGTATGAGGTTGCGGTCGATGAGGGGAGTATGAGGTGTGTATGAGGTTGCGGTCGATGAGGGGAGTATGAGGTTGCGGTCGATGAGGTTGCGAGTCGATGAGGTTGCGTCGATTTAGGTGGTAGTATGAGGTTGAGGTTGAAAGATGAGGGAGAGTATGAGGTTGCGGTCGATGAGGGGAGCATGGAGGTCGCGGTCGATGAGGGGAGTGCCGAGGTTGCAGGTCGATGAGGGAGTATGAGGTGTGGGCGAGGTTGCGGAAGAATGAGGGGATATGGAAAGTGGAAGCGGAATAAAAGAGGAAGAGGTGGATGAGAGAGATAAATGAGGCGTCTATGAGTTTGGTGGTGCCGACCTCTCGCCTCGGCCGGCGGAACCGAGCGGGCGGGTCGGGGCAGTGAGGCGGAGCAGCTCGGATGAGGGACTATGAGGGGAGTATGAGGTTGCGGTCGATGAGGGACTATGAGGTTGCGGTCGATGAGGGGAGTATGAGGGGAGTATGAGGTTGCGGTCGATGAGGGAGAATGAGGTTGCGGAAGAATGAGGTTGTGGTCGATAGAAAGGAAGGAAAATAAAAGGTGTCTATGAGGAAGCAGGTCGATAGAGGGAGAGCAATGAGAGGGGAGTATGGAGGTTGCGGTCGCTGAGGGAGTATGAGGTTGCCTGGTCGATGAGGCGGAACCGAGCGTTGGCGGAAATGTCGAGGGCAGTAAGGAGGCGTCTATGAGCAGTTGCGGTCGATGAGGGGAGTATGAGAGGAGTATGAGGTTGCGGTCGATGAGGGGAGTATGAGGTCGCCGTCGATGAGGTTGCGGTCGATGAGGGGAGTATGAGGTTGCGGTCGATGAGGGAGTATGAGGTTGCGGTCGATGAGGGGAGTATGAGGTTGCGGTCGATGAGGGAGTATGAGGTTGCGGTCGATGAGGGAGTATGAGGTTGCGGTCGATGAGGGAGTATGAGGTTGCGGTCGATGAGGGAGTATGAGAGGAGTATGAGGTTGCGGTCGATGAGGGGAGTATGAGGTCGCCGTCGATGAGGTTGCGGTCGATGAGGGAGTGTGACAGTCGGTGTCGATGAGGTTGCGGTCTGATGAGTGGAGGCATAGAGGTTGCGGTCGAGCGAGGGAGTATGAGGTTGCGGTCGATGAGGGGAGTAATGAGGTTGCGGAGTATGAGGCTGAGGTCGATGAGGAAAGGAAGGAAAATAAAGAGGAAGAGGTGGAGTATGAGAGTTGAACGGAGGCGATGAGAGGGATTGATCGCTGACCTCGTTGCCTCGGCCGGCGCAACCGATGAGGGCGGAGTATGAGGCAGTGTATGAGCGTTGCGGCTCGATGAGGGGAGTCTGGCGAGGTGGAGTATGAGGTTGGGGTCGATGAGGGGGAGGCGAGGTTGCGGTCGATGAGGTGTGTATGAGGTTGCGGTCGATGAGGGAGTATGAGGGGAGTATGAGGTTGCGGTCGATGAGGGGAGTATGAGATAGGAGGTTATACTTTATAGGGTATAACCGTATGAGGGTAAATCCCTCATAATTGAGGATTGTATGCAGGGAGGTGAGTATGAGGTTGCGGTCGATGAGGGGAGTATGAGGGGGTATGGAGAGCGACACTTTATGAGGTTATAACGGTCGATGAGGGTAAACTTTCATAATTGAGGATTCGTATGCAGGTAAGTATGAGGTGAGTATGAGGTTACGCGTTTGATGAGGCAAGGTGTGAGGTGAGTATGAGGTTGCGCGTTCGATGTACAGTATGAGTGTGAGTATGGCGAGGTGGAAGTATGGAGGTTGCGGTCGATGAGGTAAGTATGAGATGAGTATTAGGTTGCGGTCGATGAGGTGAGTATGAGGTAAGTATGAGGTATGAGGTTGCGTTCGATGAGGTGGGTTAGAGGATGCGTTGGTTAGTATGAGTTATGTTGCATGTGAAGTTTCGTCAGTCATGACAAACCAATCTAACATTACGTTGCCCATAAAACAGCGTTAGTTAGTGAAGATGAACATGCATTATCATCTTTCTTTGTTAAGTTAGTAAGTTAGTAGATACTAACAAGGGGGTTAGTTGCTCAGGAGGTTTCGTTAGCTGTTAAATACTGCTCAAGGTTGGGCTACTAACGAGCATATTAACATTTAGTTGATAAAGGGATATCTGCATTATATTACATTTAGTAAGGAAATTGTAATGTGAGATTAGTTAAAAAGGGTACAGTAGTTGGAGATTGTAAGTGTGATGTTCATGAGTGAATAGAAGTTAGTATGAGGTGACCGTTAGTGAGGAAGAAAATGAGGAATCAGAAAGGGATTATTATTGGTTTATTTACCTCATGGTCGAGGGTTACCAGGGTTTTCCTGAGGGTCGCCAAAGAATCAGAATCAGAATCAAAACGTTTATTTAGCCATAAAACAGTAATTACACTGCAGTAAAAAAAAAAAGAAAAAGAAAGAAAAAAAAGAAAGAAAAAAAGAAAGAAAGAAGAAAAAAAAAAAAAAAAAAAAAAAAAAAAAAAAATATATATATATATATATATATATATATATATATATATATATATATATATATATATATATATATATATATATATATATAATGATACCTGGCTGGGCCGTCCGGGAGTACAACTCTCTTAGGAAGACCCCTTGAATAGATTACATTTATGCGTTATCTGAAAAATAATTATACAGAACATTTTACATAAGCATTAGCTATACCTTACATATCATATAGGTACTGAATGTAGTATATATTACATAAGTATATACATACATAAGTTAGCCTATAAGTAGTTTACAAAGCTAATAAACTTTGTATAAATATCACACAGTGAAGCAATAAAAAGTTGATTAATAAAGAGAAAGTACAGAGAAATATACATCCGACATAAACGGGGAGAAGAAAGGAGAATCGTTACACATTGCATTGAGATAACAGGTATTGTTTTAATTTGTGTTTGAATGAAGAAATTGTTGTAATATTTCTTATTCTCTCAGGTAGATTATTCCACAATAACGCACCATTATAAACTATATTTGACTGAGATTGTTGAGACTGTACAAATGGAACATTTAGCAGATTATTGTGTCTCATAAAATACCATTGATTTATCCTAAAACTATTCAATGAATTTCCTAAGACATTAAGACATTTAAAAACATGTAAACAACAACAATATACATTTATTTCACAGAGTTTTAAAAGCTTAAGATCAGTAAATCCTTCGTGGGTAAGATCGAACTTCTTTAGTCCTAAAATTGTACGAACACTTCGTTTTCGTGCTATATATAAGGATTTTAAGGTGTTTTCATGCGTTGCTCCCCAAACTGTTTGGCAGTACGTTAAGTGTGAGTATATTAAAGAAGTATAAATCTGTTTCATAGCGTTTATTTAGTGCTTGTTTAGAATGGTACATTAAGCCGCATTGCCTATTAATCTTTGATTGAATGTGATTAACATGGCATTTCCAGTTCAGTTGGGGATCTAAATGGATACCAAGAAACTTCGTTGTTATTTCACGTTTTAAAACTGACGTTCCCAGAGTGATGTTTGGGAGGACATTTGGCGTTCTTTTATTCCTGTGAAATATCATGTAATGAGTCTTGTCTACATTGAGGGTTAGTTTATTTAGCCAAATCCACTTTCTGATACTGATTAATTCATCATTTGCTACGTCTATTAATTCTAGTATAGACCTGCTTGAAGAGAATGAGCATGTGTCGTCTGCATATGTAATGGAATTGAGTCTAGAGGAGTTTACTCTATCACTGATGTATATATAAACAAAAGGCCCAGAATTGAACCCTGGGGGACACCGTGACTAATGCGACTTTGAGAAGAGTCTTAGATTAAATTAAAAGAATCCATAGCTGGGTATGTCAGTAAAAGTTAATTTTTTTTTATCAACACTTGTTTATTGAAATTCAATGTGTTTGTAATATAAACTTATAAAAGCATAAAAGTATAGAATAACGTAAGCTAATATATAGCTGCAAGTATAACTACCATGAAAATGGTTGGATATATTACTACATGTTCACAGATTTAGGGTTGCAAGTCCAGAGTAAGTTTGGGAAACTGGTTTAAGGCATGAGAATAATGAACAGAAAGGATAATTAAGGGAACTGATGTAAGCCCTCATGCAAACATACAAACAATGAAACAAACAAGGAAACAAACAAACAATCCTTTCCCAAACAGACAAACAAACAATCACAAAACACGCATCTAAACTTTCAACTTTTTCTTGTACCTCATCTATCCCGTTTTTCTTTTTTCTTCTTCTTTTTCTTTTCTGCCTTTAACTCATGAATCACATTGAAACTCCGCAATCAAAATCCTCCTTAATTGCGGTTGAAAAGCTGTCATCTGCGACTAATACGATAATGAGGTAATTGGCGATAACTGGACATTCGCTCAGTCGATGGGAATGATGGCGGGAAATTCGAATTTTGAGGCTCGGTGGAAATGATATTGATAATGGCGACGCAGGGAATAAGTGAATGCCAAAGAAGAGAGGGAGAGAGAGACAGGGAGAGAGGGAGAGATGGAGAGAGAGGGAGAGAGAGAAGAGAGAGAAGAAGAGAGAGAAGAAGAGAGAGAAGAAGAGTAGAGAAGAAGAAAGAGAAGAAGAGAGAAGGAGAGAAAGAAGAAGAGAGAGAAGGAGAGAGAGAAGGAGAGAGAGAGAGAGAGAAAGAGAGAGAGAGAGAGAGAGAGAGAGAAAAAAAGAGAGAGAGAGAGAGATAAAGAGAGAAGGAGAAAGAGAGATAAAGAGAGAGAGAGAGAGATTGAAAGCCAGAAAGAGCGAGCAAGAGAGCGAGAAAAAGAGAGAGAGCGAGAGAGAGAGAGAGAGAGAGAGAAAGAAAGAAAGAAAGAAAGAAAGAAAGAAAGAAAGAAAGAGAGAGAGAGAGAGAGAGAGCAGAAAAAGAAGAAAAGAAAAAAGGAAAGCAAATAAGCAACAATTACCGAGAGAAAAAGAGAGAGAAAGTGAAACTCCGACACGCCCGCGCCCACTACCCGTGTCAGAGAACCCTTCCGTGCCCGCCGCCCACCGAAGGCCCCCTCGCCCAAAATGCCCGCGAGGGTGGGGTGGGGGTGGGGGGTGGGGGGCGGAGACAGAGGGAGTTCCTTTCCACAGAAGGCGAGGGGCGGCGGCACGGTCGTGGCACTTAAAGAGATAAGGTGCCACGTCTGCTTCGGGAAGGGTACGGGAGGGAGAGAAGAGTGAAGGAAATAGGGATGGAGGGGGGGTAAGGGTAAGGGGGAGGAGGGAAGGAGAGGGAGAGAAGAAGTAGGGATGGAGGGGGGGGGTAAGTGCAAGAGGGAGGAGGAGGGGGGGTGAAGGAGGAGAAGGAAGTGGGGATGGAGGCGGTAAGGGTAAGGGGGAGGAGGGAAGAGAGGGAGGAGGAAGGAAGTAGGATGGAGGGGGGCGCAAGAGGGAGGAGGAGGGAATGAAGGAGAGAAGGAAGTGGGGGATGGAGGCGGGTAAGGGTAAGGGGGAGGAGGGAAGGGTGAGAGATGGAAAATAGGATGGAGGAGGGGTAAGGGTAAGGGGGTGGGAGGAGGAGGGAAGGGGAAGAGAGAGAAGAAGTGGGGATGGAGGGGGGTAAGGGTAAGGGGGAGAGGGAAGGGAGGGAGAGAAGGAACAGGGGGATGGAGTGGGGTGTTAGGGAGGAGGAGGGAAGGAAGGGAGAGAAGGAAAGGGGATGGAGGGGGGGGGGCGGTAAGTGGGGAGGAGGAGGGAGAGAAGGGGTTGAGAAGGGAAATAGAGATGGAGGGGGGGGGGGGGGGATAAGGGAAAGGGGAAGGAGATGAGAAGGAAGGGAGGAGAAGGAAATAGGGATGGAGGGGGGCTATGGGTGGGGCAGGGAGGAGGTGGAGGGTACAGCAGGAGGGGAGAGAAGGAAAGAGAGATGGCGGGGGGTAAGGGGTAAGGGGGAGGAGGAGGGAAGGAAGGGAGAGAAGGAAATAGGGATGGAGGGGGGGGTAAGGGGTAAGGGGGAGGGGAGGGAAGGCAGGGAGAGAAGGAAATAGGGATGGAGGGGGGTAAGGGTATGGGGGGAGGAGGGAAAGGGAGGGAGAGGAAGGAAATAGGGATGGAGGGGGGGTAAGGGTAAGGGGGAGGAGGGAGGGAAGGGAGGGAGAGAAGGAAATAGGGATGGAGGGGGGGGGTAAGGGTAAGGGGGGAGGAGGAAGGGAAGGGAGGGAGAGAAGGAAATAGGGAATGGAGGGTGGTGTGGGGGTAAGGGGCTCTAAGGGGGAAGGGGAGGGAAGGAGAGAAGAGAGAAGGAAATAGGGATGGAGGGGGGTAAGGGTAAGGGGGGGGAGGAGGAAGATGAAGGAGAAGAGGGAAAGGAAGGGAGAGAAGGGAAGTAGGGGATGGAGGGGGGGGGTTAAGGGTAAGTGGGGGGAGGAAGGGAGGGAGAGAAGGAAATAGGGATGGAGAAGGGGTATGGGTAAGGTGGAGGAGGGAAGGGAGGGAGAAGAATAGGATGGAGAGGGGGTAAGGGCAGGGAGGAGAGAAGTGAGAGAAGGAAATAGGGTTGGAGTGGGGGTGTAAGGGTGGGGGGAGGAGGGAAGGGAGGGAGAGGAAGGAAATAGGGATGGAGGGGGGTTAAGGGTAAGGGGGGGAGGAGGGAAGGGAGGGAGAGAAGGGAAATAGGGATGGAGGGGGGGGTAAGGGGTAAGGGGGAGGAGGAGGGAAGGGAGGGAGAGAAGGAAATAGGGATGGAGGGGAGGCAGGGTGGCAGAGGAGGAGGGGGAAGGAGGAGAGAAGGAAATAGGGTTGGAGGGGGGGCAGGGTAAGGGGGGGAGGAGGGAAGGGAGGGAAGAGAAGGAAATAGGGTTGAGTGGGGGTGCGGTAAGGGGAGGAGGGAAGGAGGAGAGAAGGAAAGAGGACGAGGAAGATGGCAGCAAAAGAGAATGTAATGAAAGATATGGTTTGCGCCAGTAATTTAAAAATATATAAAAGTACAGATAATAGAGTGGAGGAGAGAAAGAGTTAGGGATGGAGGGGGGGTAAGGGTAAGGGGGAGGAGGGAAGGGAGGGAGAGAAGGGAAATAGGAATGGAGGGGGGGTAAGGGTAAGGGGAGGAGGAGGGAAGAAGGGAGAGAAGAAAAGGGGATGGAGGGGGTAAGGGTAAGGGGGAGGGGGGAGGAGGGAAGGAAGGAAGAGTAAGGAAATAGAGATGGAGGGAGGGGAGTGGTAAGGGGAGGAGGGAGGGAAGGGAGGGAGAGAAAGAAATCAGGGATGGAGGGGGGGGTAAGGGTAAGGGGGAGGAGAGAAGGGGAGAGGTAGAGAGAAGGAAATAGGGATGGAGGGGTAGTGGGTAAAGGGGTAAGGGGGGAAGGGAGGGAGAGAAGGAAATAGGGACGGAGTGGGGGGGGGGGTAAGGGTAAGGGGGGGAGGAGGGAAGGGAGGGAGAGAAGGAAATAGGGATGGAGGGGGGGATGAAAGGGAGGAGAGGCGAAGGGGTAGGAAAGAGAGAAGAGATAGAGGAAGGGATAAAGGGAGAGAAGGTAGGGTTAGGGGAAAATGAGGAGGATTGGGGGATGGGGAAGGAGGGAGAGGAAAGAAGGGGGGATGGAGGGGGAGGGGGAAGGAACAGGTGGGAAGGGAGGGGAATAAAGTTATGGAAGAGAGTTAGAGAGAAAAAAAGTGGTTTAAAAAATGGAATAGAGACAGGTAGATAAGAACTGTATAGATAAGAGGTGAAAACATGACTGACAAGAAGCATAAAAAAGTGAATAAATGAAGGAAGCAAAAAAAAAAAAAAAGAAAAGAAAAGGAATCGCCGCCGTCGTGGTCATCCTCGACCCCTCCTCCCCCTCCCCCCCGTTCGAGCGCGTGCCCCCCCCCCCCCCCCCCTTCGAGGAATCCCACCTTATGCCAGCGTGATGCTATTTGTCCATTAAGTGAGGCTTCTCCTTGACCTCTGACCTCTGGCCGCCCAAACCAATCACATCCTGGTTGTTAAATCCCCTTCTCCTCCTTCTTGCTTCTCCTTTATCACCTCCTTCTTTTCTTCTCTTCTTCTTCTCTTCCTTCCGTTCATCCTCTCTTCTCACTTCCTTTTTGCTCTTGGTTCCGGAATAATTGTTTTTATCGCTTATTTTGTCTGTTTTCTATCTCATGTTTTCTCGTCCTTTTTCTTCCATTTCTTATTTCTCTGTCTTTCCTTTCTTCTGCTATTTCTCAATTTCTACTTTCATACTTCATCCCTTTCCTTCTTCCACATTTTTTTTCTTAAAATTTCAGCATTTCCGAATGCATCTTTTTTATTCACGTTTAGTCTTTTTTTTCTCTTTTCTTTTTTAATATATATCTTCTTCCTCAATTTCTTCTTTTTTCAACTCACTTCTTCTCTCCCATTCCTTCTTATTTCCTAGTAAACAAACACGCTATTAGGATGTGTCCGTCTGCAGCGTGAGCATAAGAGTCCTTTGGGCATATCCTTCTGCGTCCAGGATTCCTAAGGTAATTTCGTGCTAATGGGATGAAGTGAGGAACGCCGTGGGGAGGGGATGGGGAGAGAGGGGGAATGGGTGGGGGATGGGGAGGGAGGGGGA
>NC_091557.1:31493377-31495877 GCF_042767895.1 Penaeus vannamei
CCCAGGTCCAATATGGCGGCAAAGGGGCTACGGACGCACACGAATTTGTTTTCGTTATTTTCCTTGATAGTCTTTGGAGAATCGTAAATCCTTTTAATTTTTTGTTTTGTTTTAGTAGTGTTTTTATATATATAGTAGAGAGACTGTGTAACTTTTATCTCTGATTTTCGGGAAAGATTCAAGGAAGTTTGGTTGAGTGTCGAGAATATAGACACAAAATGCTCTAAAATCGCGAGTGAAATGGCATATGTTCAGATGCACTTCCCTCCCTCTTTTTTCTCGCTTTTCTTTCCTGCATTAGAAGCGAGCTCGTAATTTTAAAAAAGAAGAAAAAAAAATCAGCATGCTTTTTCATTTGCATAGAGCATTAGACAATTAGGAAAGGTTAAATTTGCGAAATGCCGTAAAAGGTGTTTTTCAATATGCGATGAATCATCATGATCACTGCTAATTTTGTTGCAATGTTATCCTTCTCTTATATATCTAAATTAAACCCCAAGCTCTTTTGTGAGAATATTCTCCCACACATTTTTGTATTTATTCCTTTTTTTATCTAAAGGATTCATCGACGCCGCATTTTTTTCATTTATTTAGCTTTGATATTCCATCTCCAGATACCATTCTCCCTCAAAGAAAACGTAAATATATAGTATCACATTTTTGAATGTTGGCGCCAAAATCTAATAACGTCGGCCATATTGACTTTTTTTTTTTATCTTACTTTCCGTTTTTTTTTCTTTTATTACTTTTCTTATTCTCGTTTTTTTTATTAATTTATTTTTTCTCAAAGGATTTTATCAAGCCATTACATACGAAGAATTTGAAATGCAGATGGGGGGGGGAGGAGGAGGAGGGGAGTGGTGGAGGAGGAGGAGGAGAGGGGATGTAGATGAAAGGAAGGAGGAGAAGGGGGGTGGTGGAGGAGGAGGGGGAGGTGGTGCAGGAGGAGGGGGAGGGAGGAGGGAGGAGGGGTGGAGGGAGGAGGAGGGGGTGTGGAGAGAGGAGGAGGAGGGAGGTGAGAAGGAGGGGAGAAGAAGGGGGGTGCGGAGGAGGAGGAGTGAGGAGGGGGTGGTGGAGGAGGAGGAGGAGGAGGAGTGGAGGGAGGGGATGGAGCTGAGGAAGTGAGGAGGGGGTTGGAGTGAGGGGGGTGGTGGAGGGGAGGTGGAGGGGGAAGTGTGGAGGAGGGGGAGGAGGAGGAGGAAGGAGGGAAGAAGAGGGAGGAGGAGGAAGGAAGGTAGAGGGGGTGGAAGGAGGGAAGGAAAGGTGGAGGGACAGTGGAGGAGGAGGAGGGAGGAGTGAGGGTTTGGTGGAAGGAGGGAGGAAGGGTTGGTGGTGGGAGGAGGAGGGGTTGGTGGAGGAGGAGGAGAGAAGGGGGTGGAGGGAGAGAAGAGGGGGGGTGGAGGAAGGAGGAGGGAGGGTATATATAGTGTGAGTGGGAGGAGAGTGGTAGGGGAAGAGAAGGGGGTGGTGGAAGGAAGGAAGGAGGAGTGAGGGTGTGGTGGAAGGAAGGGAGGGTGGGTGGTGGAAGAGGAAGGGAAGTGAAGGGAGGAGGGGGTGGTGTGGAGGAAGGAAGGAGGGTGGTGGTGGAGAGAGTGAAGGAGAAGGGAGGGTGGTGGAAGGAGGAGGTGGGTGGAGGAGTGAGGAGGAGGGTGGTTGGAGGAGGGAGGAGGAGGAGGGGGGGGTGGTGGAGGAAGGAGGGATAGGGGGTGAAGGAAGGAAGGGAGGAGTTGGTGGAGGAGGAAGGAGGAGGTGTGATGGGTGGTGGGAGGAGGAGGAGGGGGGGTGGAGGAGGAGGAAGGAAGGGGGAGGTGTGAGGAGGAGGAAGGATGGGTGGGAGGGAAGGAGGAGAGGGTTAGTGGAAGGAAGGAAGGAGTAGAGGGGTGGAGGAAGGAAGGAAGGAGGGGGTGGTGAGGAGGAGGAGGGAAAGGTTGGAGGGAGGAGGAGGAGGAGGGGGAGGAGGAGGAAGGAGGAGAGGAGGGGGTGGTGGAGGAGGAGAGGTGGGTGGAGGAGGAGTGAGGAGGAGGGGAGGGAGGAGTGAGGAGGAGAGGGGGTGGAGGAGGAGGAGGGGGTGGGTGGGAGGGAGGAGGGAGGGAGGAGGAGGGTGGTGGAGGGAGGGAAGGAGGGAGGGATGGAGGAGGAGGAGGAGGAGGGGGTGGGTGGAGGAGGAGGAGGAGGGGGGGAGCTCAAATTGCACAAGGATACGTTGCAAGAGAAGAGAATTGCTGTCGGTATGCATAGAAGAATATATAAGGACATAATCATTTTTCTCAGATATTCCGCATTCGTTTCCCATCTCATTTATTTCTTATTATTGACCATTCTATCTTCTTTTTCGGCTTCTTATCTTATTCTTCATTGCTATGCGTATCATTTATCCTCGTACTTTTTATTACATTTCATTACTTTTCTTTTCCACTATTCCCTCATTATTATTATCGTTGTATCACTTCCCTTCTTTATCGAGCTGTAGCAATTCTTAAAAGAAAAAAAAAATTATATA
>NC_091557.1:31510877-31513377 GCF_042767895.1 Penaeus vannamei
ACTGGTTTCTGTCGCCTTAACAATACAGGTAGTTAAGTTGCCATGAGAAGACAATAATTTTGTTCTTTTACCTTCTCAGCTGAGTGATCCTCCTCCTCCCAGTGTAAACAATCGATGACGTCACGATAAGACCGATTCGAGTTTGTTTCAAAATGGTTGAATGAATTTTCTCGAAGACATATATTTCTTTTTGTCTTAAGAAGAGGATAAGGATTTTTTTTTATAATTTTATAAAGGCTAAGACCCTGTGATAAAACGTTAAACTACATATATTATGTACTTATTCGAATGATTATCCTTTCAACGTAAACAGTAAATGACGTCACAGAATAATCGATTCGAATTTGTTTCACACAAGACAATCGAATATCCTTAAACAGGAGTTACGGCAAATTCGATTAAGTCTTCTGTTATTACGAAAGAATTAGCTCCTTCATTACCTACTTTGTGATCCTCCTCCAAACGTAAAAGATCAATGACGTCACGAGAACCGATTCGATTTTATTTTAGAATGGAAGGGTCGATTTCCCGCCTTTTCTCCTCTTCCTTTCGCATTCAAACCTCCCATTCTCTTTTATACTAACGCATTCGAAAGTAAACACGAGATTTTTCATTTGTTTGCCACGGATAAACAATTGACAGATAAGCGCCATTCTTCCACGTCCTTCGCTTTTAATGAAATCCTTTGATATTTAAATGTAAATCTGATAATAATCCAACGATTTCCATCTTGGTAAAAGGTGATAGTTCTCCGCACTTCAATGTCGACTCTGCGAGCCTCTTTTGGAGTAATCGCTTCTTAAACTTTGAGAATAGAATAGATTTAAACGGAAGGATTATTTCTTTTCTTACAATTAAAATCTTGTTTCTTGATACCAGAGCCAAATTAGTTTCTGTAATTCAAAGCTTGTGGAATTAGTGTGTGTTGTTGAAAGATGTAAACAAAACAATAACAAACAATAACAGCAGCAAAACAGGGTTCTTATATGCTTAACTTTCATTTTTCTTTTTGTTACGAACCAAAGCAAATACAAACCGTCTGTCTTGTTTTCTGCTGTGTTCAAACAACGCTGAAATTTAATATAAATAGTAAATGCTCAACTTTGTATTTATTGTAAAATTGACCACCATTGTATTTTGATTTCTTGATTTGATACTCTACCGAATTTAATGTCATCTATATATTTCATTTACAAAAATGATCATATGTTTCCACGCATATCATACAAAAAAGAAAGAAATGAAATTAAATGATATATTTATATTTACATCTATCTGTCTATCTATAAACACACATCATCATCATCATCGTCAGCATCACTAATATTATTGTTGTCACTATTGCAATTATATCTATTTGTTGGCATCATTACAGCTATCATTATTACTATTATCAACACAATCATTATCATCACCGTTATCAGTACAATTGATATATTTGTACTTTTTATCGTAACTTTTGATAGGCCTATCGGTTTTATCAACATAACCTTCGTTCAACCTCCTTTGTGCTGTTCATGGGAGCTGAACAAGTGACTAATTAAGGAAATAATTAAGCAAAACTGGCTCTGCCCTCATTCTTTGCATGGGATTTATTAACCGTCAGATGAGGTATTGTCTCTTTAAGATTTTTTCATTTGTACACTTATAGAGAGAGAAGGGGGAAGAGGAAGAGAGAGAGAGAGACAGACAGACACAGAGACAAAGAGAGAAAGAGAGGGAGAGAGAGTGTGAGAGACGGTGAGAGAGAGAGACGGTGAGAGAGAGAGACGGTGAGAGAGAGAGACGGTGAGAGAGAGAGACGGTGAGAGACAGAGAGACAGAGAGAGAGAGAGAGAGAGAGAGAGAGAGAGAGAGAGAGAGAGAGAGAGAGAGAGAGAGAGAGAGAGAACGAAAGAGAGAGAGAGACAGACAGACAGACAGACAGACAGACAGACAGAAAGAAAGAAAGAAAGAAAGAAAGAGAAAGAAAGAAAGAAAGAAAGAAAGAAAGAAAGAAAGAGAGAGAGAGAAAGAAATAGATTAAAAGAAAGAAAGAGCGAGCTACAAAAGAGAGCGAAAGAGAAACAAAGAGAAATAGAATAACAACAGCAGAAGGGAATAGCCTGATGAAATGGACAGAGGATTACATAGGTTAAGCAGCTTTGGGCGGAAATGTGAATTGCCGCCATTAATGTATGATGTAAACAACATAGATATAAGCATATGAATTTTCTATAGGAAATACATTGTTAGCGATAAAAACTGTATTTGTTAGTAGATATTAATATCATAATTGCTATTGGAAATTAACAATATGTAATACGTTGATGACTAAAATATAACGCCCATAATTGCAATGGTTAATATTTAATAATTAACATTGACGATGATGATGCATGGATATTATGAAAGTGTTATTATTGTTCTTATCATCACCATTCTACCTATTATTATTATCATCATTACTACTACTTATCCTACTGCTGCTACTACTACAGCTGCTACAACTACTACAAGT
>NC_091557.1:31520877-31528377 GCF_042767895.1 Penaeus vannamei
AACTGAATGACGAAAAACCTAGAGGAAAAATGGATATTACTTTCCTACATTTTAACATTAACATTTAAACAAACAAAACATTTATAAGTGATTATTAAAATTTACTCTATTAATTCCAACACAAAAGTTTGTTTTAATGGTATCCCTTAAAAAAATCCTTACATCAATGTACCTTTTGAATATCGAATCAATCTCTTCTCTCTCTCTCTCTCTCTCTCTCTCTCTCTCTCTCTCTCTCTCTCTCTCTCTCTCTCTCTCTCTCTCTCTCTCTCTCTCTCTCACTCTCTCTCTCTTTCTCCCTCTCTCTCGCTCTCTCTCTCTCTCTCTCTCTCTCTCTCTCTCTCTCTCTCTCTCTCTCTCTCTCTCTCTCTCTCTCTCTATATATATATATATATATATATATATATATATATATATATATATATATATATATATATATAATCACATAGCTGCTCATCGACCTGCGCATGACCGTCAACTAATTGCATGACCCCTGCATGACCTCACATCGTTTTACTCTGACTGCGCCGTACGGGACTCGGGTTCGTTCGGGTTCGGGTTTCGGTTCAGTCGACTCAGGATGGGGTTGTTGTTGGGGGGGGGGGGTAAGGGTGCTTGAGGGAGCATGAGGGAGGAGGACGACCTTGTGGAAGGAGGTGACTATGGCTGGTCGGTGGTCGATGGAACCGAGTTGTGGTTAAGACAAATTACCTCTATAACTGTAAGTTGACGTTATTTGTCACCCTGTATTTCAGTATGGGTATATTTCGATCTAGATATCATATGTTGTCTGTTGTGTGAATGCAGATTTTGCGGATGAGGTAATTTTCGTGCACGTTTGTTATCCCGTGATTGGTGTAAATACAAGTTAATTATAAAGTGACTTCATACTCCGTACCTTGCATACTTACTTTATATTACTCAAAAATCTACAATCCTCTAAAAAGGAGAACGAAATGATCAATAACAGAAACTTGTATTCAGTGCGATGATTATAACACAGTAAATGAGCAAGCCGCCCATATTAATTAGTGATGATTAATTAGTAATTATAACAAGACTTGAACAGAAGAATTGGCATATAAATTATTAATGATTGATAATATTAATGACTGCAACAGAGTTAAGACATAAGCATTAGTAGAAACAATAATTAAGGAGAGATTACTGCAGAACATAAGAACATATGTACTTCTGAGTGGAATGTAAACTTGGAATTATAAGAAGCAAGAATATATTTATATTGTATTACACCTGACACCAAAGCATATAAGAGATAAGGTTCTGTTAAGCACGCTGCTCTGCAACAACCGGTCATTTTTAATGAACGAAAGCAGCGTAACAATATATATATACATATGTGCATATAACATATACATATATATATGTGTACATACATATATTATATATATATATATATATATATATATATATATATATATATATATATATATATATATATATATATGTGTGTGTGTGTGTGTGTGTGTGTGTGTGTGTGTGTGTGTGTGTGTGTGTGTGTGTATACACACACACATGGAATATTGTGTACTTTATAGTATTTTGAGAATTTCCCTATTATGGCAACAGTAATTTACTAAGACTATATCCTAATAGTCTTCATATGAAAAGCCCGTATACGACACACACACACGCGCGCGCGCTTACACACTCACTTATATATATATATATATATATATATATATATATATATATGTGTGTGTGTGTGTGTGTGTGTGTGTGTGTGTGTGTGTGTGTGTGTGTGTGTGTGTGTGTATGTATACATATCTGTATGTATATATATATTTCAATATTTATACCTATCTACCTATTCATGACAAGCTATCTATCTATATATGTATCATATACACACAGTCTATAAGGAACTCACGGCAGTCTCTGCAACCCATCCCAACACCAGCGGCGGAGCGACGGCGCCTCCCCTGCCTCGGCGCCCGTTTGAAAATCCCAACGGTTTAAACCGCCACTTTCATGCTTATCTCGAATGTCTTCCGGATAAAAGCCAAGTATGAGCCGAGTTGCCCCTCGCGAATTGAAATTAAAACGGTGACGTCATAACGGGTAACGACGTAAACGATTTCCCTGGTTTATGTTGAAATGTATGGCTAGTTTGTGCAATTGCTCGCCGTGTTGATGTCCTCTGCCGCGGTCTGGAATGTCGTTGTGTTGCGTCTTAGTGTTGCGATGAAAACTTTGCAATTGTTGGCAGTTGAGAGTTTATCGCTATGCATTTTTTTTAAGTGTTTAGGATCCGTTTTCATTCGTGTAATGGAAGTGTAATCATTTTTAAGGAAATTTAGAATGCGGTATTTTATAGTGGCTTTACGAAATAAGGGAATGAAGAGAGAGAGAAGAGAAGAGAAGAGAGAGAGAGAGAGAAAGAGAGAGAGAGAGAGAGAGAGAGAGAGAGAGAGAGAGAGAGAGAGAGAGAGAGAGAGAGAGATGTAAAGTGAAGTGAAGTGAAGTGAAGTGAAGTGAAGTGAAGTGAAGTGAAGAGAGGAGAGGAGAGGAGAGGAGAGGAGAGGAGAGGGAGAGGAGAGGAGGGAGAGGAGAGGAGGGAGAAGAGAAGAAGAAGAAGAAGAGAAGAGAAGAAGAGAAGAGAAGAGAAAGAGAAGAGAAGAGAAGAAGAGAAGAGAAGAGAAGAGAAGAGGAAGAGGAAGAGGAAGAGGAAGAGGAAGAGGAAGAGGAAGAGGAAGAGGAAGAGGAAGAGAAAGAGAAAGAGAAAGAGAGGAAGAGAGAAAGAACGACCTAAGAAAAAGACCGAACTGAATAAAAAAGAGGAGGAGAAAGCAAGGCAGAAAGAGATAGAGAAGGCCTTCATCCCCAGCTTGCTTATAGCTCCCAGAAGCCCGAGAAGAAATGGCGGAGGTTAGTTTTATCCGTCGAGATTTTTCCCGCGCTTTTCCAACCGTCCTCGCGAATTCTTTTCTGCTCCGCCCACTTTACGGTCGCTTGGGAACTGATACCGCCCCTCCTCTTCCTCCACCTTCCCTCTTTTCCCTCTTTTCCTCTTTCCTCCATTCTCGATCTTTCTCCATTTTTGGTCTTCCTACTTCCTATTTTTTCCGCTCTTATCTCACCCTTCTTCCCATTTCCCCTTCTCTTTTCTCCGGTTTCCCCTCTCTCTCCCTCTTCCGTCACACTTACCTTTTCTCTTCTCATTCTTTCCTCTTTCCCCTTTTCTGTCTTCTTCCTTTTCTCTCACCCTTTACTACCCGTTTGCCCTTAACTTTATCTGTCTATTTCTTTTCCTCCTTCCTTCTTCTCTCCCATCTTTCCTCCTTTCCCTCCTTCCCCCTTCTCTCTCCACCCCCTTCCATCTTCTCCGCCTTCCCCTTCTTCCATCTCTTCCTCTGCATTTCCTTCTCCCTTCCTTGTTTTCCTTTTTCTCGAACACTTGGAAAAAAAAAAGCTAAAGGCATCGTGCAGGTAGAAAGTAGGATAATACTAGCAATAATACTGATAACAATAAGAATGATAATGATAACGATAATGATTATGATAATTATAATCATAAGGATGATAATGATAATTATAATCACACGGATGATAATGATAATTATAATCATAAGGATGATAATGATAATTATAATCACAAGGATGATAATGATAATTATAATCATAAGGATGATAATGATAATTATAATCATAAGGATGATAATGATAATTATAATCACACGGATGATAATGATAATTATAATCATAAGGATGATAATGATAATTATAATCATAAGGATGATAATAATAATTATAATCATAAGGATGATAATGATAATTGCAATCATAAGGATGATAATGATAATTATAATCATAAGGATGATAATGATAATTATAATCATAAGGATGATAATAATAATTATAATCATAAGGTTGATGATAATAGAGATAACGATAAAAATAATAACGATAATAATAATGATAAATAACAATAATAATTATTATGATAATAGTGCTGATAATTATGATAATAATGATAATGATAACAATGATGATACCACTGCTACTGCTGCTGATGACAATAATGAGAATACGGATAATGAGAACAGCAATCACGATAATGACAAGGAAAAGAAAAAAGTACACACACGAAGACAAATCAACAAGAGAAACCAAACCAAATTTCCTCCCCGTATGCAAACTAACCTACACATCCCCTCGTATAGTGAATTTAAAACATTATTATTATCGTTAAAACATTATCGTTTACTTCGCCATACTTACAACCACCCAAACTGCCCAAATACCCCGAACAACCGAGGAAGCAAATCACCCGACGACTTATGCCCTAGTTAGTGAGGTCGTTTAATGGGAAATAATGACCTAACAACGCGGGATCTGATATAACCGCCAATAAACAGAAGAAGTAGGAAAGGCGCACGCAACTCCGGGTTAATGGGTGACGGGAAAATGAGCCTTATTCGTATCGTTTGTAAAGGTTGGATTGCCTGGAAAGGTGGATGGTTCGTTGAAGAGTGAAGAGGATGGATGGAAAGGGAAGAAGGAATAGGAGATAAAAGGTGTGAAAGGGTGGATAGGAATGGATGAGGATTTGTATTGGGGCGATATCCTAGGAGGTAGAAGGAAGGATTTATGGGTATACTGAGCAGGATGGAATGATACAGTTTCCGGAATTCTATTTATTTTCAGGATAACATGTTCATAATGCTCTGTGCTTCTGTCTGCCTGTCTGTATAGCTTTGGATCTGTGTATATGTCTGTCTGTGTCTTTATTTCAGTTCTGTTTCTCTCTCTTCTCTCTCGCTCCCCTTTCCCTCCTTTCTTCCCTCACACACACACACACACATACACAGACACACACACACACAGACACACACACACACACACACACACACACACACACACACACACACACACACACACACACACACACACACACACACACACACACACACACACACACACACACACACACACAAACAAACACAAACAAACACACAAACAAACAAACAAGCACACCCATTACTTGAGACCTTACGAAAGCTCCAAACCAGCGACCTCTCTTAACTATTTCCACGCATGCGTATCTCAGCCTTCCTTGCTTGAATGAAAAGTTCTTCCCCATTCATAAAAAAATGGCGTTTCCATAATGAAGGAAATTCTGGAAGTGACAGCCAATTATGACCAGGGGAAAGGAAGTGGAAGGAGGGAAGAAACGTTTTTTTTTTTTTTAAGAGTTTTCTTTTAAATTTTTTTAAATTTTTATTCTCTTTATTTATCATTATTATTATTATTATTTTTTTAAAGAGGGGAGTTGATGTACAGAGAGAAACAGGGTGTAAGGTTTATATGAGAGAAAGGGAGACATAGAGAGAAAGTTAGATTGATATATGTACATAGATAGGGGAGATGAGAGGGGAGGAGAGGAAAGAGGAGAGAGGGAAGAAAGGTGAACGGAGAAATCTGAGCTGAGATGAGAAAAAATAGAGAAGAAAGGAAAAGGGAGAGAAGAAAAGAGAAGAGAAAAGAAAAGAAAAGAGAAGAGAAGAGAGAAGAGAAAAGAAAATAGAAGAGATGTGAAGAGAAGAGAAGAGAGAAGATGAGTAATATAAACCAAAAACAGTCACAAACAAAAGAAGAGGAAGAAGTATTAAATGCAAAGTGGAAGAACAAAAAACAACAGCGATAGCAACAAAAACAAAAACAAAAGCAACAGCAAAACAGCAACAAAACAGCAGCAAAAACAAAATCAACAACAAACACAACAAAATTAACAAAAAAAAAACAACAAAATCAACAACAGTGACAAAATCAACAACAAAACAACAAAATCAACAACAGTAACAACAAAATCAACAAAAACAACAGCAAAAATCAGCATTAAAACAGAGATGATTGAATAAACACAGGTATAAGAGCAGCCCCCTCAAAAAAATGTTGGGGAAGGCGGGGGGGAGGGGGGTAGGAGAGAATAAAACTACAAGAAAAATAATTATAATCGAGTGGAGGAGGAGAAGAGAGGAAGAAAAGTTTACAAGAAAAATACATCCAAAATGAAACAAATTAAAAATAAAATACGATAAATTCTCAAAGAAAAAGAGAAAGAAAGAAAGAGGAGAGAAGAGAGAGAGAGAGAGAGAGAGAGAGAGAGAGAGAGAGAGAGAGAGAGAGAGAGAGAGAGATAGAGAGAGAGAGAGAGAGAGAGACAGACAGACAGACAGACAGACAGACAGACAGACAGACAGACAGACAGAGAGAGAGACAGAGAGAGAGACAGAGAGAGAGAGACAGAGAGAGAGAGAGAGGGAGGGAAGGAGGGAGGGAGGGAGAGAGAGAGAGAGAGAGAGAGAACGAGAGACAGAGAGAGAGAGAGAGAGAGAGAGAGAGAGAGAGAGAGAGACAGAGACAGACAGACAGAGAGAGAGGCGAGAGACAGACAGAGACAGAGACAGAGAAAGAAACCGAGAAACAGAGAAACAGAGAAACAGAAATAGAGAGAAACACAGAGCGAGAGAGAGGGAAAGAAAGAAAGAAAGAGAAAGAAATAGCAGAATAAAACACATCCCAAAACAGAGGAAAATAAATCCTATTATTGCACTATGCAACTCCTATTGACTCATTCGATGGAATAACTCTACCATTCGACCGGAATTCACTCGCGGAAGCAAATGTTGGCAACCGACGAAAGAGCCATAGGAGAGAGGGGAGAGAAGAAAGAGAAGGAGAAGAGAGAAAGAGAGAGAGAGAGAGAGAGAGAGAGAGAGAGAGTAGAGAGAGAGAAAGAGAATGAGAGAGAGAAAGGAGAGACAGAGAGAAAGAGGACAGGTGAGAGAGAGAGAGAGTAGCAGAGAGAGAGAGTGGAGAGAGCAGGGAGGGGAGAGAAAGGAAGGGAGAAAAAGAAGGACAGAGAAAATGAAGGGGAAGGAAGAGTAGAGAAGTTAAGAGGGGAGAGAGAAGAGGGAGAGAAAGAGATAGAGGGTGAGAGAAGAAGGAGGAAATCAAAATAGAGAATAATCCTATTACACTGATATGCAATCTATTGACCTGAAGGTAGGATGGAAGAGGGGGAGGGAGGAAGGAGGAAGAGAAGAAAAGAGAGAGAGGTGGAAGGAAGGTAGGAGTGAAGAGAATGGGAGAGAAAAGTTAGCTGGAAAAAGGATATTAGGGTGAAGAAAGGGGATACAGGAGGAAGAGGGGAAAATGAAGGTAGGAAGGAAGGCAGGAGGAAGGAGGGAGGAAAGGAAGGGTGGAGATAAAAGAAAATAGGAAGAAGGGAGAAAAAGAAGGTGAAAGGAAGGTAGGAGGAAGGGGGGGGAGAAGAGGGTAGCAGAAAAGGAAGGTGAAGAAGAAGGAGAAAAGGAAGGGGGAAGAGAAGGGAGAAAAGGAAGGGGGAAGAAAGGGTAGAGGAGAGATGGAGGAGGAAGGGAAAGAGGGAGAAAAGGAAGGGTGAAGAAGAGGGGGAGAAAAGGAAGGGGGAAGGAAGGTAAGAAGAAGAGGGGGAGGAGGAAGGGAGAAAAAGGA
>NC_091557.1:31533377-31535877 GCF_042767895.1 Penaeus vannamei
ATGTTTGAATGAATCGATAAACAGATAGATAAATAAATGAATAGATTAATCAGTTCATGAATAAATATGTATAGACATGAATAGATAAATACATGAATAAATAAATACATGAATAATTGGATGAAAAAATAAATACATGAATGATTGGATGAATAAATAGATACATGAGTAAATGGATGAATAAAGAAATAGCTAAATAAATAAGAAAGAGAAGTAAATGAATAAACCAGAGAGACAAAAAAATGTTAGTGAATTGATATATATTCATGGACGGTAAAGCATAGATTCTCGACACTTACTTGACTAACGGACAGTTCTACGGACAAAACCAACAAGTATTTTCCTATTTATGCCGATTAAAAAACATTTGTGATAACAGGCCATCAAAACACATTAAGGAAATAGGCAGATAATGAATAAAGGAGGTGAAGGAAAAAAAGAGAAAATTAATATGTAAAAGGCGGGGTTTTTTTTACTCACTTCTGGAAATGTGATAAAAATGAAAAAAAAAAAAAAAAATGTGATAAAAGGCCATCAAAAATACATGCAGAAAATAGACAGATCACGAATGAAGGAGGTAAGGGAAAAATGGGGAAAATTAATATGTAAAAGACAGTTTTTTTGTTCACTTCTGGAAATGAAAAAAAAACATCATTGTGATAAAAGGCCATTAAAAACACGCAAAAAACAAAAAACAGCTAGATAACGAATAAAGGAGATGAAGAAAAATTAGTGAAAATTAAGATGAAAAAGACGGCGTTTTTACTCACTTCTGGAAATGAGAAAAAAGCTGATAAAAGGCCATCAAAAACACATTAAAAAGATAGACAGATAACGAATAAAGGAGGTAAGGAAAAAAGACGTTTTTTTTTGTTCACTTCTGGAAATGGAAAAAAAAACATTGTGATAAAAGGCCATCAAAAACACGCAAAAAACAGCTAGATAACGAATAAAGGAAGGTAAGGAAAAAATGAGGAAAATTAAGATGTAAAAGACGGGGTTTTTACTCACTTCTGGAAATGTGAAAAATGAAAAAATATGATAAAAGGTCATCAAAAACACATTAAGAAAATAGACAATAATGGATAAAGGAAGTAAGGAAAAAAGGGAAAATTAATATGTAAAAGACGGGTTTTTTACTCACTTCTGGAAATGAGTAAGGGTTATGCGAGCCTCATTCACTGACTCATTTACTCAGTGGATGCGAAAGGGATCAGCTGACTCACTCTCCACCCTCATAAAAGTGGATAAAGATACATTCATTTAACTTATTTCACGGACAAAATGAATGAGGAAAAATAAACTGAATCACACCTAATATGGATATATATTCACGCACTCACTCACTCACTCAGTCACTCTCCCACTCTTCTACTGATTCTCACCCATCTATCCACCCACTGTCCCATCAACCCCCTATCCCCACCCCCCTTCCCCTCACCACTCACTCCACCCTCCTTCCTTCCCCTCCCCCACCCTCTCACTCTACCCTCTATCCACCCCCACTCCCATTTCCATCCTCTTCCTCCTCCCTCCCTCCCCACCCTCTCTTCCTCCCTCCACCTCCCCTGCCCACACCATTCCACCCTCTCTCCTCCCTCCCCCTTCCATCCGTCCCTACACCCTCTTCCTTCCTCCCCCTCCATTCTTCCGTCCCTCCTCCCCACCCCCATCCATCCCTCCCCACCCCTCTTCCTCCTCTCCCTCCCTCCGTCTCCTTCCACCCTTCCCTCTCCCTCCGTCTCCTCCACCCTTCCCTCCCTCCGTCCCTCCACCCCTCCCCTCCCTCCGTCCCTCCACCCCATCCTCTCCTCCCTCCACCCCTTCCCTCCATTCCATCCCCCCCGCCCACCCCTCTTCCTCCCTCCCCCCTCCATTTTACCCTCTCCTCCCTCCCCACCACCCTCTCCTCCCTCCCCACCCTTCCCTCCCCCACCCCCTCCACCCCCTTCTTCCTCCCTCCATTCTACCCTCTCCACCCTTCCCCAATCCTTCCATTCCACCCCTACTCCCCTCCATTTCACCTTCTCCCTCCCTCCCCACCCCTCTCCTCCCTCCTCCCTCCACCCTATCCGCCCACTCCCTCCCCCATCCATTCCACCCCTCGCCCATCCTCCCCACCACCCCTCGCCCACCCGCCCACCTTCCATCTTAACCCCGCAGCAGATGTCCCCAGCGCGGGCGGCCACCAAAGGGGAAATTCTCCGTAAGGCAACACGAGAACCACATCTTTTTTGCTTGTTTGTTTGTTTTTGTTTTTTTTTTTTTTGTTTCGAAAATCAAAACAAAGTGTTGGTTTTGCATCGAACTTCTGCCGCTAAGACTCATCCGCGCTTGTTTTTTTTATTTTTATTTTTCTTTCTTTCTCTCTCTCTCTCTCTCTCTCTCTCTCTCTTTTTTTTTTCTTTTTTTTTTTTTTAACGGGGCAAATGAGGGAGACCACCGACTAAGAGAATGTTGTAGGCGTAATGATGATATTGTGTATTTTCCTTTTTTAGTT
>NC_091557.1:31550877-31558539 GCF_042767895.1 Penaeus vannamei
TTACAGTACACGTCACCTGCTGCGCAGCCCTTATTTCCATGGATTTTTGTAAATTTTAGGTTAGTAACCATAATCATAACCTTGTTAATTGATTCTTTTAACTTTGATTCTCATAAATTGTAAAAGATTAACTTTCTAAGAAAAGTGTTGGATTAAAATTTTATAGCCCAAAATAGTATGCCGGCTTTCCCGCTTACCTCGGATTCCTTTGTTCAAAGATTTTTTCTGTCTCATGTTCCTTTTTGAATCTAGCATTATTGTCACAATGTATTTGATTCTGTATCTTAATTTGTATCACATACTTTGTCTTTGATATTATGAATTTATTGCATTTCCTCAATTTAGAGAATATTATAATTTTTCCTTGGAATATAACTCAGTTTTATTTTCAATTGATAAGATTCATACTAGTCAATTTGTTACTGATTGTTGTCCTATGGATATTGTACAAATCTGATACTTATTGTATTTCATCTTTGTTGCCTATATGAAGTTGTCCTTACCTTACATAGGTTAAACTATGGTTTACACCAACACTAGTCATTAATGCCTTTGAGATTCCATATGTACATCTAATGTAATTGTATATACTTTTGATACTGTTTGTAATTGTTTAAATCTTATGTTGTTCACTTACAGTTCGCAATTGATAATGGGTGGAAGTACGCCCGAAACGTTTGGCTTTATACATTAAAGAAGAATAAGAAGCACGACATTTTTGTTAAGTCCTTTGCTACATGATGATCTTGGTCACGACCCTAGTCCTGAAATTTCTGTTTATGCTCCGCTTCCCGTCTGGAAAGTCCAACTATACAAATATATATATATATATATATATATATATATATATATATATATATATATATATATATATTTATATGTATATATATATATTCTATATATATATGTATATATATATTCATATATATATATATATATATATATATAATATACATATATATATACACACATATATATATATATATATATATATATATATATATATATATATATATGTATATATATATATATATATATATATATATATATATATATATATATATATATATATATATATGTATACACACACACACACGTATGTGTATATAAATATATATGGTTCAGCATGGCGTATATATATATATATATATATATATATATATATATATATATATATATATATATATATACATATATATATACATATATATATATATATATATATATATATATATATATATATATATATGTATGTATATATATATATGAATTTTATATATATATATATATACATATATATATATATATATATATATATATATATATATATATATATATATATATATATATATATATATATATATATATATATATATACATACACACATATATACACACGCGTGTGAGTGTCTGTGTATACGTACATATACGATATACATATGTATATATATATATATATATATATATATATATATATATATATATATATATATATATATATATATATATAAATATATATATATATATGTATATATATATATATATATATATATATATATATATATATATATATATATATATATGTATATATAAATAATATATATATATATATATATATATATATATATATACATATGTATATATATATATATATATAAACATAGATAGATAGATTGATTGATACATATATAGATATATATAAAGAGTCATGTATGTACGCATGTGTGTATGTAATTCTGAAATCCTTCGAAACCGCGGCCGACGAGAGGCTTCCCGGAAGAGGGGCCTCATTTTTCCCCTCCTGCGATTCCCTTTACGCTGTCTGTTCGGGTTTTCTCTCTCTTTATTCCTTCTTTGTCTTTGTTTTCTTTCATCTCTCTCTCTCTTTGTGACTGTTCGCGTTTTCTTTCTTTTTTTTCTTTTTTTTTTTGAATTTATATGTTTTTTTTGTCTTATGTGTTTCATCATTCACTTCGGTAGCCTCTTATTCTCTCTCTCTCTCTTCCTCTTCTAAGAATCCTCTTCTTAAACCCCCACTCCCCCTCTCCCTCTTCCAGGCTCCCCTACCCCTTCCTCATGTCCCCATCTCCCTCTTCCTCCTTCTCCTATCTCCCCTTGCCTCCCTCTCCCTCTCCTTTTTCCTCCCTCTCTCCCCTCTCCCTTTTTCCTCCCTCTCCATCTCCCTCTTCCCCCCACTCTCTTTATCTCCCTCATCCTCCCTCTCCATCTCCACCCAACTCCCTCCATCTCTCTCTTCCTCCCTCTCTATCACCCTCTCCCTCCCTCTCCATCTCCCCTTTTCCTCCCTCTCCATCACCCTCTTCCTCCCTCTCCATCTCCCTTTTTCCTCCCTCTCCATCACCCTTTTTCCTCCCTCTCCATCACCCTTTTCCTCCCTCTCCATCACCCTTTTCCTCCCTCTCCATCACCCTTCTCCTCCCCTCTCATCACCCTTTCCTCCTCTCCATCACCTCTCTTCCTCCGTCTCCATCTCCCTTTTCCCCCTCTTTATCTCCCTCATCCTCCCACTCTCCATCCCCATCCAACTCCCTCTGCTTCTCTCTTCCTCCCTCTCTATCACTACCTCTTCCTCCCTCTCCATCTCCCTTTTCCTCCCTCTCCATCACCCTTATCCTCCCTCTCCATCTCCCTTTTCCTCCCTCTCCAACACCCTCTTCCTCCCCTCTCCATCTCTCCCTCATCCTCCTCTGTCCATCAACTCCCTCCATCTCCCTCTGCTTCTTCCCTCTCCATCTCCCTTTTCCTCCCTCTCCATCACCCTCTTCCTCCCTCTCCATCTCCCTTTTCCTCCCTCTCCCATCTCCCTTTTTCCTCCCTCCTCCCATCCTTCCCTCTTCCTCCCTCTCCATCACACCCTTTTCCCCCTCTTTATCTCCCTCATCCTCCCTCTCCATCCCCATCCAACTCCTCCGTTTCTCTCTTCCTCCCCTCTCTCTATCACCCTCTTCCTCCCTCTCCATCTCCATTTTCCTTCCTCTCCATCACCCTTTTCCTCCCTCTCCATCACCCGGCCCTCCCTCTCTCCATCACCCTCTTCTTCCCTCTTTATCTCTCATTCATCCTCCCTCTCCATCCCCATCCAACTCCCTCCATCTCCCTCTTCTTCCCTCTCCCCCCACCCCCTTATTCAACCCCCCACCTCTACTCTACCCCCCTCAACCCCCCCCCTAAAAAGGACCAATAAAATGTGCCAAAAAGTAATCGAACCAATTAATAGGATCACGCACAAGGGTCTCGTTAAACTTCCTTAAGAAAGTTTTAAGGAGAATTGCTCTTTGTCTGTCTGTCTGTCTGTCTTTTTTTTTCTTTCTATCCCCGTCTCTCTTCTCCTTAACTTTCCCATTGCACCAGCTTTCCCCTCTCCGTCTCTCTCTCTCTCTCTCTCTCTCTCTCTCTCTCTCTCTCTCTCTCTCTCTCTCTCTCTCTCTCTCTCTCTCTCTCTCTCTCTCTCTTCATCACTCCCTGCCTGCCTACTCCCGTTCTCTATTTCTTCTCTCTCCCTCTCTATCCGTACCTCCACTCTCTGCCTCCCTCTCTTGAAGGAGGGAGAGGGGTAAGTGGGGGGTAAAGGGGGGACGGCTACATCCTTTTTTTGTTGTTGTTGTTGATGCGCGGCGGTAAATACATGTTGTTCTCCGTCAGTCCAGCGCCGTAAAAAGGTGAGATAAAACACCTTTAAACCGCTAATTAACTCTTTTTTTTCCTATCAATTAAATTTCCCAGGCAGGTGTCGGGATGAGGTGCTGTGGGCGGTGTACCTGTTGAGGGGCGTGGGCGGGGTCTGACAGTGCCGGCTTGTGGTTTATGGTTTATAATTATGATATATTTAGAGATTTTTTTTTTTCATATAGATTTTTAAAAATTATTTATTTCTTAATTATTATTACTGTTGTGATTCTTACACCATATTGGATATGATGTTATTGAGGATATATCTATCTATCTATCTATTTGTCTATCTGTCTATATAGACAGATAATAGTAATAATGTAATAATATAATAATAATAATAATATAATAATAATAATGTTATAATATAATATATAATAATATAATATAAAATAATAATTATAATATAATATAATAATATAATATAATATGATATAATATAATATAATATAATAATATAATAATATAATAATAATAATATAATATAATATAAAATAATATAATATAAAATAATAATATAATAATAATGATAATAATAATAATAATGTAATGATGATAATGTAATAATAATGTAATAATAATAACAATAATAATAATAATAATAATGATGTAATAATGATTGTAATAATAATGATTGATAATAATGATTGTTCTCCATAATACACTGTACAATTTAATCAAAGCCTTTTGAAGTTTTATTGTGAATTTATGTTGGAAATTTGATGTCTTCATTTCTGTTCGTTTTTATGTTTCATTTATATATCAATTTATAAATTCATTTCGTCATTTATATATTAATTTCGTTACTTATATATTCATTTTATACATGTTTAATATGCCTTTTTCACAAGACCGCACTTGCTCGTAAAAATTTCAAGACTGGAATGCCGAACCCACAGCGATAACAAGAGAACAGCTACACGTCAACAGAATAATGCAACAAATAGCAATAACAACAACAACAACAACAACAACAACAACAGTATCAGCAAAGAATCGTCAGTAACAACAACAAAATCAACAATAGCAATATCAAGGAGATAAAATTATCCATAGCAATAAAAAAAAGAACAACAAGGTCAACAACAACAATAATAATAAAAAAAAAGAAAATCATCTACAGCAACAATAAAAAAATCAGCAGCAAATAAAAAAAGAAAAAAGAAAAAAAAGACTTGGAAAGGAAAAAGAAAGGGGGGAAGAGAAAGGAAATAAGAAAAAAGAAAAGGAAAGGGAAGAGCAAGAGAAAAAGAAAAAGAGAAAGAGAAAGAGAAAAAAATAATAAAAAAAGAAAAAAAGAAAAAAGAAAAAAAATCTTGCAATGGAACTTATTGGCAAAAAGTGAAATATCAGACTATTTTTACCTTGCAACATTGTCAAGATTTCCTCCATTCTCAAGAAAATCTTTCGTGTGTCTTAAAGAAAAGAGCAAGAATCTTCTTTCAAAAACGTGTCCTGTTGCCAATAAATAAAGAAAATAATGTTGATAAGGATGATTAATTGCAATGATGGCAAGACAAAGATAATGATGATGGTGATGATAAAGATAATAGTGATAGAAATGATAATATTGATAATAATGATTTAATAATGATGATAATAATAGTAATTATGACATTGATGATAATACTGATACTAATGATAATAAGAATGTTAGTAATGATCCTTATGATAATGATGAAATGAGAGTAATAATGATAATGATGATGATGATAATAACAATAATAATGATAACAATAACAACAACAATAATAAAGAAATAATGATAACAATAACAACAAAAATAAAAAAATAATGATAACAATAACAACAACAAAAATAAAATATAATGATAACACTAATAATAGCAATAACGATCACGAAAATAGCAAATGATTCTGAACAGCGGAATCACTTAGAACCGAAAGCACGTTCATCGTCGTTCAAAAGAGACGCCGAGAGACACCGATCACTAATTGCCCAACAGCGGGTACAAAACGGTCGCTAATTTGACAAAGGCTTTCTGGACAACCCCCCCCCACACACACACACACCACACCCCCTACACACACACACACTACACCCCCTCCCTCCCTGCATACTTCTCTCTCCTCTCTCCTCTCTCTTCTCTCCTCTCTCTCTCCGTCCCCTTCCTCTGATTCGCTTCTTTCTATTTGTTTTTTCTTTCTTCTTTTGTTTTCCACTTTTCGGTGCTCTGAATGATTCTTTCTTTCTCTCTCTCTCTCTCTCTTTCTTATTCTTTGGGTTTTGCTTTTATTTTGTGCCTCTTCCTTTGTACTTTCTTTTTCTTTTTGTTTTTGTTTTTCCTCCATTTTTTACACGCCATCTCTTCTTCATCCATTCTGTTTCTCGCTTTTCCTTTTTCTTTTCTCCTTTCTACACCTATTCATCTCTCCCCCTCTTCTTCCTATCCTTTCTTGCTTCTTTTACCGCATCCTCTTCCGCCCTTCTTCCCCTCTTTCTCTCCTCCTCTATCCTGCCTCCACCTACCGTCCTCTTCCCCCTCCACCCACCCCTTCTTCCATCCTTCCTCTTCCTCTTTCCCTCTCCCTTCCTCCTCTTTTCCTCCCCATCTTCCACTTTACTTACCCCTCACATCCCCTACCCACCCCCTCCCTCCCTTCCCCTACCCCATCCCGACACTTCCCCCCTTCACCTCCTTATCTCCCCTCCCCTCCTTCCCTCCCCCCTCCTCTTCTCCATCATGTCCCCCACTCTCCCCCTTTCCCTCCATTCCCTCCGCCCCTTTATCCCCCTCCACATTCTCCTCCCCTCCCCCTTATCCTCCATCATCCCCACACTCTCACCCTCCACCCCCTTACCCCCTCCACACCCCTTCCCCATCTCCTCCCCCTCTCTCCCCCTCCATCTCCTTTTCCCCCCTCCACCCCCACTTGCCCCATCCCCTCCATCCCCTTATCCCCATCTACAACCCTTCCCCCCTCCACCCCCAACCCCCTTCCTCCCCTCCCACACCCCTCCCCCCATCCCCCATCCCCCCTCCTCCCTTTCCCTCCCCCCTCCCGCGTCTCCCCCGGGCGTCGTGAGATTGAGTTATCTGTGATTTAAGGCCCAATAAAGTCCCTATCAACGCGGGACGTCGGCTTAATCGGGGCTAAAAGGCCCTGATTTACGCCCGCGACCCGTCCCGTCCCGCCCCGGCCCGCCTCGTCCGTGGGCGGCCGAGGGCGTGGCGGTGGCGATGGGGAGGGGGGGGTAGGGAGGGGACGGGAGGGGAAGGGTATGGGGAAGGGTATGGGGAGGAAGGAAATAGGGGAGGTCAGGGGATGGGTATGTGGGAATTTGGATGGGGAGGGATGAGGGAAGGAAGGAGGAGATGGGGAGGGAAAAAGGGGAAGGGCTGGGGATGTGGGAGGAATGGGGATGAGGGATAGGGGAAGGAGGGGAAGGGGCAAGTGGTAAGGTATAGAGTACGGGGTATAGGGTACGTGGTAAAGGGTATGGGTTTAAGGGTATGAGGTAAGGGGTAAGGGGTATTGTTTTAAGGTCAAGAGGTAAGGGGTATGGGTTTAAGGCTAATGGGTAAGGGGTATGGGTTTAAGGTTAAGAGGTAAGGGGTAACGGGTATGGGTTTAAGGTTAAGAGGTAAGGGGTAAGGGGTATGGTTTTAAGGGTAAATGGTAAGGGGTAAGGGGTATGGGTTTAAGGTTAAGAGGTAAGGGGAACGTGGTAAGGGGTATGGTTTTAAGGTTAAGAGGTAAGGGGTAAGGGGTATTGGTTTAAGGTTAAGAGGTAAGGGGTAAAAAGGGAGGTATCTAGGTTTAAGATTAGAGGGGTAAGGGTAAGGGAGATATGGGTTTAAGGTTAAGGTATGGGAACGTGGTAAGGGGTATGGTTTTAAGGTTAAGAGGTAAGGGGTAAGGGGTATGGTTTTAAGGGTAAATGGTAAGGGGTAAGAGGTATGGGTTTACGGTTTAAGGGTAAGGGGAACGTGGTAAGGGGTATGGTTTT
>NC_091557.1:31564039-31569039 GCF_042767895.1 Penaeus vannamei
GAGAGAGAGAGAGAGTGCGAGAGCGAGATAAAGAGGGAGAGCGAGAGAGAGAGAGAGAGAGAGAGAGAGAGAGAGAGAGAGAGAGAGAGAGAGAGAGAGAGAGAGAGAGAGAGATAGACAGAGAGAAAGAAGTGATAGAGAAAGACGAAAGAAGCAATGAGAAAAAGGAGATATAAAATAGAGGAAAATAAAGATAGGAATGAAAGACAAAGATAGAAATGTAATGTAAACAAAAATGAAAGAGAGAGAGACAGAACAGAACAGAGAAGAGAAAAGAAAAATACTACGAACAAAAGGCAGCAGAAAATGAAAAGAAAACGAAAGGAAAAAAAAAAATCTAACCCCCAAAAGAATGTAAAGAAAATTAAACAAAAACAAGGCTTTCTCTTCTCCCATTTTCTATCTCATCATTGATCCGTTTTCTGTTTGTTTATCTTTCTGAATTAATGTCCCAAATAAATCTTGTTCATATTCTTTTATTTTCTATTTAGATGTGAGTGGATAGCAAGTCTTAAAATGCGAATGACAGAGTGAGAAAGTAAAAACAGAGAAAGAGAGAAGAAGAAGAAGAAGAAGAAGAAGAAGAAGAAGAAGAAGAAGAAGAGAGAGAGAGAGAGAGAGAGAGAGAGAGAGAGAGAGAGAGAGAGAGAGAGAGAGAGAGAGGGAGAGAGGGAGGGGAGGGAGGGAGGGAGGGAGAGAGAGAGAGGGAGGGAGGGAGAGAGAGAGGGAGAGAGAGAGAGAGGGAGAGAGAGAGAGAGAGAGAGAGAGAGAGAGAGAGAGAGAGAGAGAGAGAGAGAGAGAGAGTGAGAGAGAGAGGGGGAGAGGGAGGGAGAGAGAGAGAGAGAGAGAGAGAGAGAGAGGGAGAAAGTAAGAGAGAGAAAGAAAGAGAGAAAGAGAGGGAAAGAATGGGAGGGGGCCGTGAGAAGATGGAGAGCGAGAGAAGAGTTTATCAGTCTTTCTGTCTGCATCTCTCTCTCTCTCTCTTTCTCTGTCTCCTTCCCCTTCTCCCTTCATCCTTTATTCATCTATATGTTTATCAATTTCTGTACATGTCAGCTTATATGTCTGTCTGAAAAACAATCACGTCTACAATTTTTAAATATTTAGATAATCTAAAACGAGAAATGAACTTACATTAATTAACATGATGGCGTTTCTATGAATGTTTTTGTGAGGGTGCCATTGAAATATCCTTTGTGTTAGCTTCTATTATATATATATATATATATATATATATATATATATATATATATATATATATATATATATGAGTGTGTGTGTGTGTGTGTGTGTGTATGTGTATTTTTTTTTTTTTTTACAGAAAAAAATATTGGCTATAAAGATACGCAGATATTTAACAGGGTGTCAGTTGCTCTCACCATCTCAGTTTCGATTGCTAGCACAACATAGGCTATAACACACTCCACACACGCTACAGTAGACACTAAGCAATCTCAACTAACAGTTTTCTGTGTTCTCAGTAAGACTTTTGATACATTATCCCACTCCATCTTACTAGACCAGTTAGAGAACTATGGTATAAGAGGCCGTGCTATAGAGTGGCTTAAAGGCTCTTTCATTGACACAAAGCAATATGAAACATTACTAAAGGAGTCCCACAGGGATCGGTACTGAGTCCCTTTCTATTTATATCATGTATCAGTATTCATATTATGTATCACTAATTGTACATCGAAAGTATGTGTTATTTGGCGATGTCACCAATGCGTTCCTCATGGGGCATGGTATCAGTTTTGGAATAAACAGCGAATTAGTTCACTTTTCCGACTGGTTTTGATGAAACCAATTAACACTGACAAAATCAAACTCCAGATATTTGATTATTTGTATCGGTAATGTCATACCAGAACATTCTCCTATTGCTATCGATAGTAATGATATTGATTCATATGTTAGGAATAATCACAGATAGAGATCTTGGAAATCACAGACATTAAATTATCATCGGTATTATATACAAAATTAGGAATGCTATTGACTTCAATAAGGCAAATTTACTCGTCACTGCTGTACTTCCACATCACATACAGTTCAATGGGGAGGAAATGCTAAATGCAATTTCAAACCGCCAAATGTCTTACAAAAAAAGTATATGAGGGAATCCCCCAAACTGACCGTCGGGAACACACTAGTTCCATTTTTCAAGAAACTGAAAATTTTGAAAGTTGATGTGATTTATCATCAGAGTGTCATTTTCGTTTACAAATTTCTTTGTCATATTTTTGGCATCGAAACAAGCTTTGAAATTATATCTCATGATGTTAATACACGAGGGAGTAGAGTAATGTGGTTGCTCAACGCTATGAAATATTACGCTGATCAAAATTATGAAAGGAAATGCTAGCTTATGTTAAAAAATAGATCTAAAAACTCACCAAAAAGAAACATTTTAAAAAAGTATTTTAAACTTACATCAAAAATCAACAAATACACGATTTTGTAAACAGCTAGAATCTTCGTAAAAATGTGAAATCTGTATAATATCTACAGACAATTTTTAAACCGCATTAAAAATTGTATAATCTTTGTAAGCCCTTTGTACATATTAGAAATTAATATCACCCAGAGTCAGTGCAGTCCAGGAAGGGGCTTTGGCCTGATGGACTTGTGGCCTTTGCATCTCATTTCCTGTAACAGTCCTTTGAAATGTGTTGTAACTGTTGTTGTTCAATAATTTTGTATCGTTGTATCATTGTCTCTCTCTCTTTGTCTATCTGTCTGCCTGTCTATCTGTCTCTGGCTCTCTCTCTCTCTTTCCCTCTCCCCCTCCCTCTTCTACGCCATCTCTCCCTCTCCCTCTTCTACGCCATCTCTCCCTCTCCCTCTTCTACTCCATCTCTCCCTCTCCCCCTTTTTCATTTATTCATCTATCCAAAGTAATTGTTTGTTTATATGTGAAGCTATTTTCTCTCTTCCTCTCCCTCTTGCTCGCCATCCCCCTCTCCTTCTCTCTCTCTCTCTTCCTTCTTCCTTTGTCAATTTATCAATATATTTCTTTAGTTCTTTCTCTCTTCTTTCTTCCTTTATCAATTTATCAATATACTTCTTTGGTTCTCTCTCTCTCTCTCTTTCTCTCCTTCTCTTGGTCCTTTGATCTCCTCGAGAGAAATCAATGTGTGATATATTCATTATGTTATTTTGCTGGGGTACGTTTGCGTCTCAAAGGGGACAAGAGAAGGATCTCGTGCTTGTGCACACACACACACACACACACACACACACACACACACACACACACATACACACACACACACAGAAAGAGAGAGAGAAAGAGAGAGAAAGAGAGAGAGAGAGAGAGACTCATACACACACACACATACACACAATCACACACATACGCACACACACACGCACAAAAATACGCACGCACACAAACGCAAATACATCCACATACACACATACACAAACAAAAACAAAAAAACATCCACACACACATATACACACACAAAAAAACGGACACACGCACACAAACGCATACACACACACTTACACACACAAAAAACACATTCACACACGCACACATACATCTACACACACACATACATAATCCCAGAGGTCATGAGACATTTTTTTTGAAGAGGGGCGAGGTCAGGCAGGAGCACCCACTGGGAGGGGGGTCCTTTACATGCCATGACATGATATCACTGACGCCTGCTCGTCTCAGCCGTGATCGCTGATGAGGTACAGATATTTTGAGGTCACAGTAGGTGGAGATCATGAAAGGCAGCCCTGAGGCTACAGATGAGATTTATACTTTCCGTCATATGCACAGGCGGCAGATGCGTGAAGATCATACCGTGAGCGCTTTCTCAATATGTCGTCGCCGATGATCGTCGCGAGATATGTCGCGAGGCTGGCAGGCGGCAGCTGGTATCTGCGCAAAGAGTACATACAGTGATACTGAGTCGATAAGATCGCATATCACTACCGAGCTGAGTTGATACCTCACTACCTGAGGGGCAGTACATTAGGAGGCCAGCCTGGCTGCCGCTGAAGGGGTCCTGGTACTATCTATGATACCAGGGTTAGGGATCAATCTGTGGGTCCTGTATAGAGGGGGAAGGGGTGGATAGGTAGCTCCGGGGACAATGCTCAGGTGGGCGGGGGTAGGGAGGAAGCCCCAGGGGTTTTCTTTCGATCTCTCTCTCTCTCCCTTTTTCCTTTTCGATCCTTCTCTTTCTCTCTTTCGTTTTGGATCTCTCTCTCTCTCTCTCTTTCGATCCCTTGCTTTCGCTATCTCTCTCTTTCGTTTTCGATCCCTCTCTCTCTCTCTCTCTCTCTCTTTCGATCCCTCGCTTTCATTCTCTCTCTCTCTCTCTTTTCGATTTCTCTCTTCTTCTTCTTCTTTCTCTCCCTCTTTCTTCTCTTATCCTCCTCTCATCTTTCATCTATCCAAGGGTTCACTGGGGAGACGCAGGAGAACTCCCAGGACACCCTTCGCAAGGGAAGGTTAGATGTCATCGGGGTCCTTCTATGCGGGGAAAGGGAGGAACCCCGCGGAGTCCTTCAAAGGTCCTTCATGAGCAGGTGGGGGTCAGGAAGGGGTCAGGAGGGGGTCAGGAGGGGGTCAGGAGAGGGTCGGGAGGGGTTCATGGGGGGGTTCATGAGGGGTTCAGGAAGGGGTTCAGGAGGGGTTCAGGAAGGGGTTCAGGAGGGGGTCAGGAAGGGGTCAGGAAGGGTTCAGGGAGGGGGTTCCAGGAGGGGTCCAGGAGGGGTCACTTAGGGAATCCCCTGCATGTCTAAGGTGGGGTCAGGAGGATTTCCCTATCGATCCTTCGCGGGAAGGGTAGTCCCAGGGGGAGTCCCTAAGGGGTCCTTCCTAGGGGGGAGAGAGAGGGTCACAGGGAGGCTGAAGGGTTGGGGGGAGGTCCCTAGAGGTCCCTTCCTAGGGGGAGGAAGGGTCAGAGGAGGCTAGAAGGGAGGGGAGGGGGGGAGGTCCTAGAGGTCCTTTTCCTAGGGGGGAGAGAAGGGTCAGAGGA
>NC_091557.1:31584039-31586539 GCF_042767895.1 Penaeus vannamei
TTTATCTTCTTTTTATCTTGTCATTCTCTTCTCCTTCCTTTCGCCCCTTATCTACCCATTAGACCATTATCACCCATTCTCCTTATTCCCATTTTTTTATCTCCTGCATCTATTCGTCTCCCCGTTTACCACCTCCTCTCCTCTCCTTCTCCCTCCCCATTTCATCTCGTCCCCCTCCCCCCCTCCCCCCCTTCCCTATGCAGTGCTGCTTTTAGATTGTTTTTAGACACGTTTTTATTGAACCGGATAAGAGTAAAGTGTCTAGTGTGTGTTTGTTTGTCTTTGTTTATCTCTCTACTTTTCCGTTTTCTTCTTTTTCTTTATACCCGGTCCTTTTTTTTTTCCTTTACCTTTCTCTTTCTCAGCCTTATCTCTCCTCTTCACTTTCTTATTTTCTCTCTGTTTCTTCTTCTTTTTCTTTTTTCTCTTCTATTCTTCCCTCTTACCCCTTCTTGTCTTCTTCTCATTCTCTCTCATTTTCCTCCTCTTTCCTTTTCTCTCTTCTCTCTCTCTCTTTCCTATCTCTTCTCGTCCGTCCATTCATAATTTATAGCTCACTGTCTCATTGCATTTCATTGTTCAGTAATATATATATTAAAGTTACTGATATAATTATACTTCTGTCTATTATTAGCTTTTATAGAATTATTAATCTTCTCACCAATCGAGACATGAGCACCTCGTCAACAAATAAATATCATCATTAAACTTTAATTCCACTAATTGTCATGATAAGTGGATTAACGTAATTATTATTTTTAAAAATTTCCTGACATATCATCATTGTCATCGATTTTCACTTTATAAATGTCTCTTAGGTAATTAAGCGCATTTTAGCTAATATGAAGAGTGAAGTGGTACATAGAAAAAAAAATAATATAAAAGATTAAAGATTGTGATATGATGAGATTCAGTAAGAATATAATGAAAGATGAATAATAATAATAAGTCCTATGTATATGTAAATCCTATATATATATGTAAGTCCATACCTATATATGTATATATGTATGTACATAAATAGGCTTGGTTTTATTGCCAGATGTACGAACGTTTTCGATAATTAATGAAATTTTGATCCGTTTAAAATTCTTAATAAAATGACGGTTGCGCCTTTTAACTCAAACTGTTTTATCTGAAATTCATTCATGTAAACGGAAATTTCGGATTATATTATCAAGGATAAAAGAAAGCTTAAAATCAGAAGGAGATTAAGAAGGATTCTTGAGAAACCCGATGGTATTACTTCTCAAAAAAAATCCATTTTCCCCTTCGATTTTCCCGCCAAAAGAAAGGCAAAGGGCGAGATGAAGATAAGTTTAATGATCATTATGAGAAGAGATGAAGATAAAAGAGGTGGAAGGAAAAGGCGGCGATGTCGGGGGGGAGAAGGGAAATGGTGGATAATGAGGAGAGATTGAAGGAACTTGAGAGGAAATTCTGCTGTTTGGCGCACGTATTTCTGTCCATTAGATTTGAGGTTCGTCTTTTATTTTCGTGTGTATATATCTGTGTATATGAATGTATATCCATACACTCATAGACGCTTACACACACTCAGACACACGCGCACACACACATGAAAGATTAGATTGCATGTGCATTAATACACACACACATATTTCTCTCTTTCATTCTTATAAACAATGCAGGCTTCGAGAGTATTTATTAAAAGCATTTGTAAGAAATTCACACTCTCTCTCTCTGTCAAACTCTCTCTCTCTTTCTCTTTCTCTCTTTCTCTTCTCTCTCTTTGACTCTCTCTGTTCAAGCTCTCTCACCCCACCTCTCTCTCTCTCTCTCTCTCTCTCTCTCTCTCTCTCTGCTCTCTCTCTCTCTCTCTCTCTCTCTCTCTCTCTCTCTCTCTTCCCCCTCACCCCCACCCCCACCCCTATCTCTCTCTCTCTCTCTCTCTCTCTCTCTCTCTCTCTCTCTCTTTCTCTCTCTCTCTCTCTCTCTCTCTCTCTCCCTCCCTCCCTCCCCTCTCTCTCTCTCTTTCTCTCTCTCCCTCTCTCCCTCCTCCTCTCTCCCTCTCTCTCTCTCTCTCGCTCTCTCTCTCTCTCTCTCTCTCTCTCTCTCTCTCTCTCTCTCTCTCTCTCTCTCTCTCCCCCACTTCTTTACCTCTCCCTCCCTCAAAAACAAAGCCCTGCAACCCCGGCCCCGCGAGGCGACGCAGGGGCAGCGACCCCGGGAGCCCCGCAACCCCCTTCCGTGCAACACTTCCCGCGGGAAATTCGGCCAAAAGACGCGCTGCTCTGTTGCCCTGCAAGGCGTCCGGCGGTTTGCGAACAGGCGCTCTGGCTCGTCGTTTCTCGCGTCCCCGAGGAAGGGATTGGCGGCGGCGCTTCGGCGGTCGGCTCCGCGGCCGACTCGGGGCTCCTCTGCGCGCTTGCTGTCTGCTGATCTGTCTGTCTGTATCTGTATGTATGTATGAATGTATGTTTGTGTGTATGTATTTGTTTGTCTGTTTTTCTTTCTTTGTTTCTTCCTATCTCTCTCT
>NC_091557.1:31601539-31604039 GCF_042767895.1 Penaeus vannamei
GCGCTTGTGTTTGTTTGTTTGTGTGTGTGTGTTTTGGTTTGTTTTGTTTGTTGTGTGTGTTTTGGTTTGTGCGTGTGTGTTTTGAATTGTTTGTTTGTTTTGTATGTTTTTTTGTCGTGTGTGTTTTTGTTTGTTTGCACGTGTGTTTGTGTGTCTGTGTTTTGTTTGTTTGTTTGCACGTGTGTTTGTGTGTCTAAGTTTTGTTTGTTTGTTTGCACGTGTGTTTGTGTGTCTGTTTTTTGTTTTTTTTGTGTGTGTTTTGTTTGTTTCTTTGTGTGTGTATTTTTTGCTTGTATGTGTTTTGCTGTTTGCGTGTTTTTCTTTGTGTGTGTATGTGTTAATGTGTGCGTGTGTGTATATCCGTGTGCGTCCCTATAAACGTATGCCCATGTACGTGCGTGTGTGTCAAAGCCTCGCTATCTATATCACTCCGGAGCTCATAAACCTGCCGACGACATGGGCGACGACCTAAGCTGTTCATCCGAGATTATGGCCCTTGCTGACAGCTGCAGGTGAACATAATTGTGTTTATTAGCGCCGTTGATAACTCGATGGCTTTGTTGGTGTTGCTGTCTCGCGTTCGATTTTGTGTGGCAGGAGAAGGGGAGGAGAGGAGAAAGGGGGGAGGTGAGAGTGAGAGGGAGAGGAGGGAGGAAAAGAGGGTGTGGGAGTTCAGGGGGGGAGAGGGAGGAGAAAAGGGGAGGAGTTGGGGGAGTAGGAGGGGGAGAAGGAAGAGGGGAAGAGGGAGGGAGTGGGAAGGGGAGGGGGTGATCTGGGAGGGAGTGGGAGGGAGGAGGGAGGAGAGGGAGGGAAAGTGGGAAGGGGAAAAGGGGAGGTGGAAAAGTGGGAGGGTGGAGGAGAGGGTGGGAAAAGGGAGGAAGGAGGGGGGTGAGAAAGGGAGGAGTAGAGGGGGGGAGGAGATGAGGAGAGGGAGGGAAAGTAGGAGGAGTTGAGGGGAGAAAGGGAGGGAGTAGGAGGAGTTGGGGGGGAGAGGAGAGGAGTAGGAAGGGAATTGAAGGTTGGGGGGTGGAGGGTGGAGGGAGGGAGGGAAAAAGTGGAGAGGGAGGGAGAGGGAGGAAGAGGGAAGGAGTGGGAGGGAGGAGAAAGGGGAGGAGAGGGTGGAGGTGGGGGAGGAGGTTGTGGGGAGGAGAAAAGGAGGAAAGGAGTGGAGCAAGTGAGGAGGGAGAGGAAGAGGAAGAGTGGGAGGGGAGGGGTGAGTGGGAGGGAGAGTGAGGAGAGGGAAGAGGGAGGGAGGAGTAGGGAGGAGAGGAAGAGGGAGGGAGGGTGGAGAGGGAGGAGAGAAAGGGGAGGAGGAGGAGAGGAGAGGTGGGGAGGAGAGGGAGAGTGAGGTAGGAGTGAGGAGGGTGTGGGAGGAGGAGAGGCGAGAAGGGAAAAGGGAGAGTGGGAGGAGTCAGGAAAGGGAGGAAGGGGGTTTTTGGAGGGAGGGAGGTAGGGGGAAGGGAGGGAGGGAGAGGGCGGGTGGAGTGGGAGGAGTGGGAGGAGGGGTGGAGGGAGGAGTTGGGGGGAGTGGGAGGAGTAGGAGGGAGGAGAGGGAGGAGAGGGTGGAGAGGTTGAGTGGAGAGGGAGGAGTTGGGGGGAGAGGGAGGGAGGGAGGGTGGAGAGGTAGGAAAGGGAGGGCGGGCGGGCGGGAGAGGCGGAGAGGGCGGGCGGGCGGCCGTTGTGAAGCTATCAGCGGGTGAGACCTCTCCAAGGTTTCTTCTCGTCTTTTTCTGATGTACACGAAAACATCTCTTTCTCTTCTTCATTCTCCTTCCCATCGTCATCACCATTCTGTCACTCCTTATGTCTTATCTTTCCGTCTTCGGACTTCTCTCCACCCTATTCATTAACTCTCCTTCTACTCCTTCTTCCACTGTTCTTCTCTCCTCATCCTTCTTCCTCTCCTAGTCCTCATCCTCCTAATCCTAATTCTGATTCTAATTCTTATCATCATGATCATCGTCATCGTCGTCATCACCATCATCATTATCATCATCTCCTTCACCATTATCTCCGTCACCATCATCACCGCCATCACTATCATCATTACCATCACCATCATTTCCGCCATCACCATCACTATCGTCATCACCATATCACCACAACCACCACTATCATCATCACCACCATCATCATCATCACCATCACCACCATCCCCATCACCATCATCATCATCATTACATCATCCCTTTCCTCCCCCCTCCCTCCCTTCCCCTCTCCCCCCCTCCCCCTCCCTACCCAAATGCCATTAGCATGTCATCTCTTATGATCCAGACATAATGCTTTGTTTTGAAACTGTTTGTAGACTTCCAGGGGAATATGATGAGGGCGGGAGGGGTAGGGGGCAGGGACGAACGGAGATGTGGGGGGGGGGAGGGGAGAGGAGGGAGAAGGGAGAGGGGAGAGAGGGGAGAGGAGGGAGAGGAGGGAGAAGGGAGAGGAGAAAGGGGAGATGAGAGAGAGAGAGAGAGAGAGAGAGAGAGAGAGAGAGAGAGAGAGA
>NC_091557.1:31616539-31619039 GCF_042767895.1 Penaeus vannamei
GAGAAACGTAGTAATTGCGACATTTTAGCTAATTTCTATAATCGTTCCTCGCTAATTATTTACATATATATCCATTCACTGACAAATATGCACCGGCTGTATCCATCTATCTACCTATATAGCAATCCATATATATATATATATTCATGTCAATTAGTACATCCAATTACTTTTATCTACCCATCAATGAATTTTTTATTGTACTTTAGCAGCACACACCGACTCTTCCACGAATCTCTTTGCAACATCAAAAGGTGTAATTTCAACGCTGGAAAAAAACACCAAAAACAACTCTATACACAAACAATAACAACACATTACTCCTCAATCGAGACTACAAACGAAGCCTAATCAACAAACTAAAACACTAAAAGACAAAAGCAACGCGAGGTTTTTCCACCCTTTGTTTTGTAGAGAAGTCAGTGTTGTGGCGCCGTCGCTGACAGCCCCGGCTCTGTCTGTCTGTGTCTGTCTGACTGCCTGCTTCTTGGACCTCGAGTGCATGACAAATGAATCAGTCATGGGAAGCCAATTGATCAGAGACAGTTGAAGGATCAGTGATAGTGAAGTCGAGGGTGGGTGGATGGGCGATTGGGGAGGGAGAGAGGGAGGGAGAGAAGGAGGGAGAAAAGGAGGGAGAGAGGGAGGGAGGGAGAGAGAGGGGGGGGAGAAAGGGAAGAGAAAGATAGATAGAGAAGGGGGAAGGGGGAGGAGAAAGGGAAGAGAGAGAGAGAGAAAGGGAGACAGACAGAGAGAGAGAGAGAGAGAGAAGGTCTGAGAGTGGTCAAACGATCCTGAAGGCCACGCCCTGTGCTACCAATCACAGTGGCGGGTTAACGAGCCACGCCCATCGCTCATGACCCCTGACCTGCCCTACAACACTAAAACGCTCGTTCCCGGGTCACGGCCTCGACTGGCCGCTTCTCCTCAGGGAATATCTCACGAAGCGCGTCTCCGCTTGGCGCGACCTCCTCCTGGGGCCACCTTCGCACCAACCGGGTTCCCCCTTGCCAGGACCTGCACTAGCACGAGACAGCCTACGCCACGCTGCGACCTTCTCCTGGGGCCACCTTCGCACCAACCGGGTTCCCCCTTGCCCGGTCCTGCACTAGCTCCCAGCCTCCAAACCCAACATCTAAATAAAGGAAGAAACCAGAAACGTGTCTCCATACGCCCCCAAGTCAGGAAAAATATCCCTGACAGAGAGAGAGACAGAGAAAGGGAGAGAGAGAAAGAGAAACACAGAGTTGAAGTACCAGATTGGTGGAGGCAAATAAGATTTAACTCGCAGAGAAAAATGAACATGGAAGTGCAGACGGCAGGAGAGGTATGCGGTCCAGTGGTAACGAGCTCGCGTGGCAGCCGTCCTAACCAGAGTTCGAATCCCGCGCCACAGGAGGTGATTTACAAGCACAATAAGCAGACTGCCGCAGTTTGACTGATGTCCCGGGCGCCTTGTCCCCAATCCCTAAATCACTTCTATTATCTTTTGTAATTTATGGATGTGATTTAGCGGCTGTGAGGGTGACAATGGATGGGACTGGGTGGTGGGGGTGAGGGATGGGCTGGTGGAGAGAAAGGAGGGAGAAGGGAGGAAGGGAGAAGTAGAGTGTTGGAGGAGAAGGGAAGGAGGGAGAAGTAGGGTGTTGGAGGAGAAGGGAGGAAGGGAGAAGGAGAGTGTTGGAGGAGAAGGGAAGAAGGGAGAAGTAGGGTGTTGGAGGAGAAGGGAAGAAGGGAGAAGTATGGGTGTTGGAGGAGAAGGAAGGAAGGGAGAAGTAGAGTGTTGGAGGAGAAGGTAAGAAGGGAGAAGTAGAGTGTTGGAGGAGAAGGGAAGAAGGGAGAAATAGAGTGTTGGAGGAGAAGGGGAGATAAGGAAGTGGAGAGGGGCGATATAGAAGGGTGGATAAATACACGTGGAAATAGAGGTGGAGGGTGAGGTGAAGGTGAAGGTGGAGATGGAGGATGAGGTGGAGGTGGAGGACGAGGATGAGGTGGAGGTGCAACAGCAAGTGGAATGGAAGAAGGTCAAAGGATAATGAGAAAGGAAGGGAAAGAGGAGGAAATGAGGTAAAAATGAAAGCAAAACGATTACTTGAATGAAAAAAGAACCAGATAGCACGGATTACTACTCGTGTGGATGGAGCGTGGATCAAAAGTGGAAGATTGTTGTGATAGAGTGTGAGATTATAACGATATTAAATGAAATTAGTCAAACATTCTAAATAAAGTCAGCACAAAAAAAACATGCAAAATTCTATATAAATGTACACACACACACACACACACATACACATACACACACACAAAACACACACACACACACACACACACACACACACACACACACAATATATATATATATATATATATATATATATATATATATATATATATATATATAAACAAAAATATATATCCATGTATATAAACAGCACACACAAGAACTGAATACGAAAAAGCCCAAGTCAAGCAACAAATAGAATAAAATATATACAAGAAC
>NC_091557.1:31624039-31631539 GCF_042767895.1 Penaeus vannamei
AAGGGGGAGAGGGGAGGGAGAAGAAAGGGGGTGAGGGAGGGACAGGGAGGAGAGGAAGAAAGGGGGAGAGGGGAGGGAGAGGAGGAGAGGAAGGAGGAAGAAAAGGGAGGGAATGGAGAGGGAGAAGAAAGGGGGTGAGGGGAGGGGAAGGAGGAGAGGAAGAAAGGGGGAGAGGGGAGCGAAAGGAGGAAAGGAAGGAGGAAGAAAAGGGAGGAAAAGGAGAGGGAGAAGAAAGAGGGTGAGGGGAAGGACAGGGAGGAGAGGAAGAAAGGGGGAGAGGGGGGAGGGAGAGGAGGAGAGGAAGGAGGAAGAAAGGGAGGAAAGGAAAGGGAGAAGAAAGGGGGTGAGGGGAGGGTAAGGAGGAGAGGAAGAAGGGGGGAGGGGAGGGAAACAAGGAGAGGAAGGAGGAAGAAAGGGAGGAAATGTGCAGGAGAAGGAAGTAGAAAGGGAGAGGAAAGAGAAAAGGAGGGAAGGGGAAGGAGAAGGAAGAAGAAAGGGAGGAAAGGAGAAGAAGGGAGAGAAAGAGATGGAAAGGAAAAGAAGAAGGAAGAGTCAGAAGGAAGGAAAGGAAGGAGAAGGAAGAAAAGGAGGCAGGAAAAGAAGAAGAAGGTAGAGAAGAGAGAGAGAGAGAGAGAGAGAGAGAGAGAGAGAGAGAGAGAGAGAGAGAGAGAGAGAGAGAGAGAGAGAGAGAGAGGGAGAGAGAGAGAGAGAGAGAGAGAGAGAGAGAGAGAGAGAGAGAGAAGAGAAGAGAAGAGGAGAGAGAGAGAGAGAGAGGGGGGGGGAGAGAAGAGAAGAGAAGAGAAGAGAAGAGAGAGATAGAGAGAAAGAGAGAGAAAGAAAACAAAACAAAACCACTTGAATATCCACGCCATAAAACCAAACCCTGATGGCCACGTCAACTCCATCACAAAAAAAGAGACATAAAAAGATATTTGAAACAGATAGAAATGATTCTTCTATTGATATATGGATTCGCAGATTGGGTCGTGTTAGGGTCACCGTGACATAAACGAAGAAAAAAGTGAGGGAAGGATTATTTGTCAAGGAATTATAGCCCTTTGGAACACGAAGAAAATTTATTTTGTTCGCCGCTGTTAGTCATAGCTTCGGGGAGTTTTTGTTATTGTTTTGTAAACTGTTATTATCATCTTTATTACTTCAACCACTAATGTAGTTATTATTAACAATGTTATTATCATTTAGTTTGTTTCGTCTGTCCTGTTTTTGTAATATGGGATGGTAACTGACAACATATATATATATATATATATATATATATATATATATATATATATATATATATATATATATATACATATATATATTTATGTGTGTGTGTGCGTGCACTTATGAAAATCCTATTTTAACTCTCTTATAATCATTGTTATTATTATCATTATTGATATTATCATCATCGTTATCATCATCATTATCATTACTACTACCGCTACTGTAGCCATCATTATTGATGTTATCATCATCATCATTTTTTAAATCATTATCATCATAATTTGGCAATTTAGTTTATGTTTCGTCTGTCCTTTTATTGTAAAATGGGATGATAACCTACAACATATATATTTATAAAAACATTCGCACTTATGAAAATCCTATTTCAACTCTCTTATAATCATTGCTATTATTGTTATTGTTATCATCATCATCGTTATTATCATCATTATTATTATTATTATTATTATTAATATTATTATTATTATCATTATTATTATTATTATTATTGTTATTATTATTATTATCATTATTATTATTATTATTATCATTATTATCATTACCATTGTTATTATCATTATTATCATTATTATCATTATTATTATTATTATTATCACTATTATTATTATTATCATCATCATTATATGTTTTTGCATATTTATCATTATTATTATCAGTTTTTGAACATTTATTATTTGCACGACTATCCGAGGGGAGAGGATAAGAGGGGAGATCAGAGGGGAAGGGGAGTATACAGGGGAGAGAGAGAGGGAAAAAGGGAATGGAAGGAGATGGGTAAATGGGAGAAAGGGAGAGGGAGAAAGAGAGCGGAAGGAGCCTTAAACAGAAAAGGGAGATGAGGGAGGTAGAGACAGAGAGGGAAAGGCAATGGGTAAGGGGAGAGGGAGAGGAGCTAAGGGGGGAAAGGGGGAAAGGAGAGGGAGGGAAAGGGATAAAGGAACGAAAGGGGTGATGGGGGCAAAGGAGGAGGAGGAGGGAAGGGAAGGAGCAGATATAGTTCTTGAAGTGGGTGGGAAGAGTGGAAGGAAGGAGGTAGAGATGAGGGAGACAAATAGGGAAAAAGTGAAGGAAGGAGGGTGAGAGGAGGGGGACAAGAAGGGAAGAAGTGAAGGAAGGAAGAAGGGAGAGAAGGAAGGAGGAATGGAGGCAAAGAAGGAGTGAATTTAAGGAAGGTTCGGAGTATTTTTGGAGTGGATGGGGAGTGAATATAAAGGTTTAGGGGAGAGAGGGGGTAGGTAGAGAGGGAAAGAGAAAGAAAGAGAAAGGGGAGCGGGAAAAGGAAAAGGAGAGGGGAGTTGAAATATAGAAGGAGGGGAAAAGAGATGAGAGGAATACCTCTTTTTTCGCGGAACTTCCACGGGTCCAAGTGTATTTTATCATTATCATTGTCGTCATTATTATTATCGTTATTATAATAATAATAATAATAATAATAATAATAATAATAATAATAATAATAATAATTATTATTATTATTATTATTATTGTTCTTGCTATCATCGTTATTATCATCATAGGCATTATCATTATTATTATCATCAAATCTGATTGCTATCATTTTCATTTTTACCACTACTACTACTACTACAACTACTATTGTTATCATTATAAGTAGTAGTAGTAGTACTATTGTTATTGAAACTATTATTGCCATCATCATTATTATCATTATTATTAGTAGTATTACTGATAATGCTTCAGTTTTCTTCATCATCGTTATCATTATTGCTATTATCATTACCACCATTATCATTGATTTTCATTATTATTATTTTTATCATCACGATTGTCGTCAAACATTTTATTATTATATATATATATATATATATATATATATATATATATATATATATATATATATATATATATATATATATATATATATATATATATATATATATATATATATATGTACATATGTATGTATGCATGTGTGTGTGTGTTTGTGTGTGTGTGTGTGTATCTGTAAATAAAAATATATGTACAAACGCAGATATCTATCTACAAATATACATCCATATCAATCTATCTGTCTGCCTATCTAACTAACTCTGTCTATCACTACGTGTGGAATCGGTCAAATGCATGTATTTGTATTTACTTTCGAAATGTTAAACGCTTGAAAAAAAAAAAAATAATAAAAAAAAAATAAATAAATAAATAAAAAACTTATTAAAACGTATTAACGAAGTCGCCGGATGCCGTGTGTCACATATATCCATCCACAAAGATAAACAAACGAATGACACAAACATCTTGGAAAATACATTTCGAATTAGCTCGGCCCCCCAACTCGCCCACAAAAAAAAAAAAAAAAAAAAAAAAAAAAAAATCACCAAAAATAGAAAGAGTAAGGTAAAAAAAAAATAATAAAAAAAAGAGAGAGATCAGACATCACCCAAACAACAGCGACAAGTAACAAACAAATTTATTTATTTTTCCCGCGCAATCTGTCTCCTTTTTCCCGCCAACCACAGCCGCCGGTCGCCATTGCTGTCTTCGCCCGTGACATATTTCCCAACCCCTTTGCGGAGGCGTAAAGGCTGAAAAATATGTCACGGGCATTTGAATGTCTTTTTTTTATTGTATTTGTTTGTTTTTTCTAATTTTTTAAAGGTATCGCTGGTGTTTGTGTTGGCTGTTCGATCTTACGCGTTCAAGTGAGATAGGAAAACCGGAGGAGGAGACTAATTGGCTGCGTGACGGAGGAAGCGAGTGCGTGTGTGTGTTTGTTTGTTTGCGTTTGTTTGTTTGTGTGTTTGATAGCTTCTTTGTGTTTGTTTGTTTGTGTGTGTGTTTTTTTGTGTTTATATGTGTGTTTGTAAGTTTGTGTTTGTGTGTGTCTTTGTTTGTTTTTGTTTGTTTGTGTGCGTGAGTGTGTATGTGTGTGTGTGTGGTCCGCATGTATGTAAAGAAAAGACGGAAGAGTTAAACCTACAAGACAGACAGATGAAAATACCAAATAAAATCATAATCAGAATTAAAGAAAAAGAGAGTGATAGAAGAAAAGAAAAAGACGAAGAAGATTTTTAAAATGAAAGAAATTATGAAAAAGAGGAAAGGAAAAGAAACTGATGAGGGTGGATAGAAATAAATAATAAAGACGAGGGGAATGTCGAAGAACAAAAGGGGGAAAACAAGAAAAATAGACAAATACAGAAAAAACGTACGAATAGGAAAATAGGAAGGGAAATCACGAACAAAAGTAAAGAGGAGAAAGTACGGAATTAACAATAAGAAGAATAATCATGACAAGAGGAAAGGCAAACGATGACAAAAGCGATGACAGAAATAGAGAAAGAAAAAAAGAAATAGAGAAAGAGAAAGAGAGAGAGAAAAAGAGAAATAGAGATAGAAATGAAGAAAGAGAGGGAGAGAAATAGAGAGAGAAAAAGAGAAATATATATATAGAGAAAAAGAGCGGACAAATACTCATAAACGAAAGATAAAGCAGATAAAATATGGAGAAAGGGACTGATGATAAATAAAGAAAAGTGTAAGAGTAAATAAGAGAACATTTCTTATATTTTCTTTATTCTTTATTTCTGTTTTTTATATCTGTTCTCTCTCTCTCTCTCATTCTTTCTCTCTCTCTCTCTCTCTCTCTCTCTCTCTCTCTCTCTCTCTCTCTCTCTCTCTCTCTCTCTCTCTCTCTCTCTCTCTCTCTCTCTCTCTCTCCCTCTCTCTCTCATATCAAGTCTCTCTCATATCTCTTCTTCTTCTTCTCCTCTCCCTCCCTCTGTCTGCTTTTCCCTCTCTCCTCTCCTCTCCCCTCCCCTCTTTCACTCTTATATCTCCACTTCTGCACCTGCTTTACTCCTTTCCCCCTCTCTCCCCATGCCCGTCCCCCTGTCCCCACTCTTTTAAATCTTGATGAGGCACCGCAGTGTTCAGATTAAAAAAAAAAAAAAAAAAAAAAAAAAATCATACGCCTGGCAACAAGTTATAAAAAAGTATCAGGCAGAACGTGGGGGCACTTGTCGTACAGCAGCGACAAGTGTCTCGTGACTGACAGTCTGACAGGTGGATCAGCCCGTGTCGGCGGCGCGTCAGTCACCTCTGTGAAGAGAGTTTTTTTTTTTCTTTTTCGAGGGAGGAAGGAAGGAAGGAAGGAAGGAGGGAGGGAGGGAAAAGGGAAGGAAGGAGGGAGGGAGAGAAGAAGGTCAAAAGGGAAGGAGGGAGGGGAAAAGGGAAGGAGAGAGGGAAAAAGGGAAGGAAGGAGGGAAGGAGAGAAGAAGGGAAGAAGGGATGGATGGAGGGAGGGAGGGAGGAAAAAGAGAAGGAGGGAGGGTGGGAGGGAAAAGGGAAGGAAGGAGGGAGGGAGGGAGGGAAAAAGGGAAGGAAGGAGGGAGGGAGGGAAGAGGGGATGGAGGGAGTGAAGAAGGGAAGGAAGGAGGGAGGGAAAAAGGGAAGGAAGGAGGGAGGGAGAGAAGAAGGGAAGGAAGGAGGGAAGAAGGCATGGAGGGAAGGAAAAAGGGAAGGAAGGAAGGAGGGAGGGAAGGGAAGGAGAGAGGGATGGGGTTGGAGGGGGGGGGGCACACACACACACGCCCGCGCCCATACATACATCTCAGGTGGACTCCTTCAACCTTAGCATTCTCTCTCTCTCTCTCTCTCTCTCTTTCTGTGTGTGTGTGTCTTTCTATCTGTCTGCCTGTCTGACTCTCTTTCTCTCTCTCTCCCTGCGTCTCTCTCTCTCTCTCTCTCTCTCCCTCTCCCTCTCTCTCTCTCTCTCTCTCTCTATATATATATATATATATCCTCTCTATCCTCTCTATCCTCTCTATCCTCTCTATCCTCTCTCCCTCCCTCTCTCTCTCTCTCTCCTCTTTCTTCTCTCTCTCTCTCTTCTCTCCTTTCCTTCCTTCTTCTTCCTCCTTCTTCCTCCCTCCTCCTCCTCCTCCTCTCTCCCTCCCTCCTCCTCTTCCCTCTCCCCCTTCCAATCTCCTCTCCCCTCCCTCCCTCATCCCCCGTTCCCTCCCCCCCTCCTTGGGACACCCCGAGTGATGGACGCCAGACAGCTTGTTAAGGAAAGGGTTGAGAAGTGACACCCATGCTGCAGTCATCCATAATTGAGACAGAGGTGCGTGAAGGAGAGAGAGAGAGAGAGAGAGAGAGAGAGAGAGAGAGAGAGAGAGAGAGAGAGAGAGAGAGAGAGAGAGAGAGAGAGAGAGAGAGAGAGAGAGAAGGAGAGGGGAAGAGGGTGAGGGAGAGGAGGAGGGAGAGGGGAAGGGAGGGGGGGAGAGGGTGAGGGAGGGGAAGAGGGTGAGGGAGAGGGAAAGAGAGAGGGAGAGGGAGAGGGAGAGGGTGAGGGTGAGGGAAAGGGTGAGAGAGGGGAAGAGGGTGAGGGTGAGGGAGGGGGAGGGTGAGGGTGAGGGAAAGGGTGAGGGAGGGAGATAGAGAGGGAGAGGGTGAAGGTGAAGGAGGGTGAGTGTGAAGGAGACAGAGAGAGAGAGAGATACAGGAGGAGAGGGGGAGGGAGAGAGCTAGGGAGGGAGAGATGGTAGAGAGTGAGGAAGAGGGAGAGGGTGAAGGAGAGGGAGAGGGAGAGAAAGAGAGAGAGAGAGAGCGACACCGTCAGAACGACGCCATTGTACGAGTTGGGGGGGTGAGGGGAAGGGAGGAAGGAGGGGTGGGATGGGAGGAAGGGGTGGGGAGGAGGCTGAGGAGGAGGTGTGAAAGAAGAGGAAGTGGAGAGGAGTAAGGGTAGGGAGGAGGGGAGGGAAGGAGGGAGAGAGAAGGAATGAGGAGTGGGGAAGGAGGGGTAGGAAGAGGGATGGGGAGGAGGGAGTGGGAAGGAAGGAGGTGGGAAAAGTAGGAAAGTGGGAAAACGAGGGGAAGGAGAGAGGGGGAAAAGGAGGAAAGGATGAGGAAGAGAGAAAAAGGAAGAGGAGGAGGAGGAAAAGGAAGTAACAAAGAAAGGACGGAAGTTTACTAAGAGAGAAAACTTCCGATGGGAATGAGGAGAAGAGGAGAAGAAGGAAGAAAAAAAGGGAGGAGAGAAGAGTAGGAAAAGGAAAAGGAAGAAGGCAACTGAGGAAGAGAAGGAGAAGGACGGAATTAGAGACGTCAGATAAGAAGGAAGTGGAAGAAGAGGTGGCGCAGGGTGGGGCGGAGGGACGGTGGAGAGAATGGCTTGATCTTCGCGCCTTTTTTTTGGCGGGAAAATGCCTTCTGGACTCCGTTTTCTGTTTGTTGATACTAAGGTTTTTTCCTTGATTTTTTTAAAAATCCATTGAGAATATTCTT
>NC_091557.1:31641539-31646539 GCF_042767895.1 Penaeus vannamei
GGAGGGGAAGGAGGATGAGAGAGAAAGAGGGAGGTGGTGAAAGGGATGGAGAAGAAGGGGAGTGGGAGAGGCGAAAGCGAGAGAGAGAGAGAGAGAGAGAGAGAGAGAGAGAGAGAGAGAGAGAGAGAGAGAGAGAGAGAGAGAGAGAGAGAGAGAGAGAGAGAGAGAGAGAGAGAGAGAGAGAGAGAGAGAGAAAGAAAAGGAAAAGGGAGAGAGAAAGAGAAAAGAGAGAGAGAGAGAGAGAGAGAGAGAGAGAGAGAGAGAGAGAGAGAGAGAGAGAGAGAGAGAGAGAGAGAGAGAGAGAGAGAGAGAGCGAGGGAGAAAGAGAAAAGGAAAGGGAGAGAGAGAGAGAGAGAGAGAGAGAGAGAGAGAGAGAGAGAGAGAGAGAGAGAGAGAGAGAGAGAGAGAGAGAGAGAGAGAGAGAGAGAGAGAGAGAGAGAAAGAGAAAGGAAAAGGGAGAGAGAGAGAGAAAGAGAGAGAGGGAGAGAAAGATAGAGAGAGAGAGAGAGAGAGAGAGAGAGAGAAAAGAGAGAGAGAGAGAGAGAGAGAGAGAGAGAGAGAGAGAGAGAGAGAGAGAGAGAGATAGAGAGAGAGAGAAAGAGAAAGAGAAAAAAAGGGGAAGAGAGAGAGAGAAAAGAGAGAGAGAGAGAGAGAGAGAGAGAGAGAGAGAGAGAGAGAGAGAGAGAGAGAGAGAGAGAGAGAGAGAGAGAGAGAGGAGAGAGAGACTCAGCTAACGAATGGAAAAGAACAGTGAAAACAGAAATCGGAAAATTATTTACCCGGACCTGAATAACACCTCCCCTCCCCCCCCCCCAAAAAAAAATCTACACGAAATTCGGTCACGCAAAACTTATGCATTTTAACACGAACTTTTGATTTTCTGTATTTATTTTATTAATCTTTATTTATTTTACTTTTTGAAAATCTATTTCTTTTTCAAAGATCTCCGTCTTTTCCCTTCAATTTCTTCCAAAGACTTTTTCTCTTTGACTATTTTTTTCCTCTCTACTTCCTCTTTTCACTCCTCCTCTCCTCTTTCCTTCTCTCTTCCCTCCACTCCTTCACTCCAACTCCCCCCGTGGGTCTTCCCCCTTCCTTCTTCCTCCCCTTCATTCTCTCCCTCCCTCCCTCCCACGAGATAAGGCCTCCTCTCCCCACTTCCCTTCCCATTGCCCTCCCTCACTTCCCTCCCCTTTCCTCCCCTTCTTCCCTCTCATTAGATTGGTTATCCCTCCCCCTTTCCTTCCCACGCCCCTCCCACCCTCACTTTTATTAACTCTTCCTCCTTCCATCCCTCCCCACCCCCTCCCTTCCCTCCTCGTCTCCCTCTCCCTCACCATCCCTCCCTCCACCCTTCCTCCTTCTACCCCAATCTCCCTACATTCCCTCCCCTCCTCTCACTGGATTAACTCCTCCTCACTCCCTCCCACTCCTCACCTCATCCCCCTTCCTCCTATCCTCCCTCCTCCTCTCTCCTTTCCTCCTCACCTACCATATCCTCCTTCCTCCCACTTCCTTCCCCCTCCTTCCCATCTCCTCCTCAAGCCCTCCCAAGAGCCCCCTCCTTCCTCATTCCTCCTCCTCTCCCTCAATCCCTTCCTGCTCCTCTCCCCCTCCTCCCTACTTCCCTCCCACCTCACCTCCTCTCTTCCACCTCCCCTCCTCCCACCTCACCTCCTCCCTTCCACCTCCCCTCCTCCCACCTCACCTCCTTCCCTTCCACCTCCCCTCCTCCCACCTCACCTCCTCTCTCCCTCCTTCTCACCTCCTCCCTCCCCCCTCTCCCCCAGGAGCGTGAAGATGTGGGAAACCGCCGTCAAGATTGCTAATAAGATAGCCCCAACAAGTGTTTACCTGGGTTAATTAATCATGGTTTAGGAGATAAGGTGTGTTGGATGCTGCGTTCGCGGTCTCTCGGCGGGTGAAGGGGCTCTTTGAAGGGGGGGGGAGGGAGGGGAGGGGTGAGGGAGGGAGGAAGGGGAGGGGTTTTGAAATACCATGAAAAGATTTTTTTTTTTTTTTTGCTGTCTCTTTTTTTGTTTCGTTTTCCATCTTTCTTTTTTTTCTTTCTGTTGTGAGTTTTCATCCTCCTTTTTTTCTTTCTTTCTTCTCTCGTCGTTCCATCTCTATTTCTTCTCTCTTATTTCCCCTTTTCTCCGTCTTCTCCCGATGTTTTTTTCTTTTTGTAAATTTTTCTTTGGTTTTCCTTTCCATTTTCCAAATTTTCCTCTTCGTCGAATCCTCTTTGGTTTTATTTCCTTCTTTCCATCTCTTGCTCTCCTTCCCATTCCCTCCTTCCTCCCCTTTCATTCAAGCATTTTTTTCCTTTTGTCTTGTTCTTGTTCTCCTCTTCTGCCCTTTGTCGTTCCTTTGTTCTCTTATTCTTCGTTTCATCTTACTTCCTCTTCCTCGACTCTGCCTCCCTTCCTTTTCATCCGCGTTTTTTATTCTCTTCTTTGTTATTCGTTCGTCTTCCCTTCCTTTCAATTCACTCCTTCCTCTTCTGTTACTTATTTCTATTATATATTTCTACCCATTCTTTCTTTATCTTTCTATCCTCCCTCTTTTCTTCTCTCCCACCTTTATTCGTGCGTTTCTTCCTCTTCTTCTTCTTCCTGTTTGCTCTTGTCGCCTCAGCTGACGTGGAGGATGTTGCATCGGATTCACCTCTGAATTTCCCCAATTTATTTATATATGCATTATCAGTTTATACACACACACACACACACACACACACACACATATATATATATATATATATATATATATATATATATATATATATATATATATATATATATATATATATATATATATGTATATGCATGTGTGTGTGTGTATTACACACACACACACACACACACACACACACACACACACACACACACACACACATATATATATATATATATATATATATATATATATATATATATATATATATATATATATATATACATATTTCTATATATATATATATATATATATATATATATATATATATATATATATATATATATATATATATATATATTCATATTTCTATTCATCTACATATCATCCCTTATACTCAGCCCAACCGTCACTAATCTTTAAACTTACATATCATTACTTTTTTCCCCCATTATTACTCTCATCTAATATCACCTCTTATTTATCACCATACCCCCCACCCCCACCCCTCACCCCCCATCCCCCACCCACCCCTCCAAGCAGAGCGTCGGAGCAAAGTGTGTTTGGCGGAGCGCGAAGTGGAGCGAAACGGAGGGGGGGGGGGGGGGTCAAAATATAGGCACTTGAGGGGAGCAGAAAATGAGGTGAATCTCTTACGCTTCTGGGGTTTGGAGAAGATGAGAGGGGAAAAAGAGGAGTGGGGGGGGGGGATAAAGATTGATGGGGAGAGGGAGAGAGAGGGGAGAGCAGAAATGGAGGGAGGAGAGGAGGGAGGAGAGTGGAGAGGGAGGGAGAGAAAGAGAGAGAGAGAGAGAGAGAGAGAGAGAGAGAGAGAGAGAGAGAGAGAGAGAGAGAGAGAGAGAGAGAGAAGGATAGATAGATAGATAGAGAGAGGGGAGGGAAGGAGAGAGAGAGAGAAGAGAGAGAGAGAGAGAGAGAGAGAGAGAGAGAGAGAGAGAGAGAGAGAGAGAGAGAGAGAGAGAGAGAGAGAGAGAGAGAGGGAGGGAGGGAGGGAGGGAGGGAGAGAGAGATGGAGAGAGAGATAGATAAATAGAGAGAGAGAGAGAGAGAGAGGGAGAGAGAGGGAGTAAGACAGAAAGAGAGAGAGGGAGAGAGAGAAAGAGAAAGCAGAAAGAGAGAAAGAGAAAGAGAGCAGAAAGAGAAAGAAAGAAGAAGAAAGAGAAAGAGAAAGAGAAAGAGAGATAGATAGAGAGATAAATAGATAGATAGAAAGACAGATAAATAGATAGAAAGATAGAGAGAGAGAGAGCGAGCGTGGAGGGGGGAGGGGGGAGCGGGGCTGAGAAGAAAAATGCAGAAAGAGGACTCAAGAAGTGACCACTAAATCCAGTCTTCTTATAATCTCATCATCACAAGGTAGTCATCAGAAGGAAGCGGTTCATCAGAGACCCCGCACCCTCCCTGCTACCCCCTCCCCCCCTCCCTGCTACACCCCTCCCCCCTCCCTGTTACCCCCTTCCCCCCTTCCCTCTCATCCCCCTCTCTCGATCTTCCCATCCCTCCCTTCAACCTTCTCTCTCTCTCTCCCTCTCTCTCGACCTTCCCATCACTCCCTTCAACCTTCTTATTCCTCTCTCTCTCTGTTTCTGTCTCTCCCTTCTTTTGTTTTCTCTTTCTTTCTCTCTCCCTCTCTCTCTCAACTTTTCTTCTCCCGCCCCTCGACTCTCCCTCCTTTTGATCTCCCTCCCTCCCCCTCTTTCTCGACCTCCTCCCCCTCCCTACTTCCCTCTCTCCCTTCTCAGTACCTCTTCCTCTTCATCGACCTCTCCCTTCCTCCCTTTCTTCGGCTCTCCCTCCTCACTCGACCACCCACCCTCTTCCTCCCATCTTCTTTCGGCTTCTCCACTGCTACTCTTCCGTTCCTTTTTCATCTCTCTCTCTCTCTTTCTCTCTCTCTCTCAGTCTGCCTCTTTCATCTCTTTGTCTTCACCTCCTCCCCCTTCTCCCCTCCTTCGTCACTTCGTTATCTCATTTTTTTATTAATTTTTCATAATTTTGCTTTCTTAATCACTTTCTTCATAATATTACTCCCGCCCCGTATTTATCCCCTTCTCTTTACTTCCACCCGTCCTTTCCTCCCTCCTTTCCCCCGTATTTATCCCCTCTTTTTTACTTCCACCCGTCCTTTCCCTCCTCCTTTCCCCGTATTTATCCCCCTCTTTTTACTTCCTCCCATCCTTTCCCCGTATTTATCCCCCTTTTTACTTCCATCCATCCTTTCCTCTTCCTCCTTTCCCCGTATGTATCCTCCTCTCCTTTCCTTCCACCCATCCTTTCCCCGTATTTATCCCCCTCTTTTTACGTCC
>NC_091557.1:31654039-31656539 GCF_042767895.1 Penaeus vannamei
TGTTCACATCCTCTTTTACCGGCGCTTTCTAAACACACTGTGCGCGGACACACAAACAGACCCAAACTTTGTTAATATTCCGTACATAAAAATGGTATACACACAGCTGACAAAAAGTTCGCTCTCCGTTCCATAAGGTTAAATGATTCTTAAAAAGAAGAAGAAAAAAATATATATCACCAAGCATTCCTGTGTAATGTTTTCTAAGCTCCTTGACCTATTCTTCAAGGACTTCCTCCCTCCCTTCCTCCCTCCCTCCTTCCCTCATTCCATCCATCCGTCACTCCTTCCCTCCTTCCCTCCCTCACTCCCTTCTTTCCCTCCCTCCCTCCCTTCCTTCCTCCCTCCCTCCCTCCCTCCCTCCCTCCCTCCCTCCCTCCCTCCATCCATCCTTCCCTTCCCCTTCCCCACGCATCCCCCCCCATTTTCGTTATAACGCTCGCAAGAACACCTACACACCCACAGTGTAATATTCTTTCATATAATCACAAGAACTTCCTGCATTCCTCCCCTTCCCTCGTCTCCTCCCCTCCCCCTCTCTTCCTCACGTACCCTCCTCCCTTTCCTCTTCTTCCTCTCTTCTATTCTTCTATTCTTCCCTATTTCTTCGTCCTCTCTTTCTCCATGCCCCTCTTCCTCCCTTTTACTTCTCCCTCCCCTTGCTTCCCCGTTCCTCCGCCCCCCGTCTCTATCCCCCTCTTTTCCTGCCTTCTCTCTTCTTATTCTTTGTAATTCCCCTTTTCCTCCCTGGATCCCTTCCCATTTTCTTCCTTCACTCTACCCCTCTCCCTCTCTCTTCTCCCTCCCTTTACCCCTCTCTCCCATTTTCCTCCCTTTCCTCTATTTCCCCTCCCTCTTCCCATTCCCATTAATTCCCATTTCTCATCTCCTCTTCCTCGCGCCCTCATTCCTTCCCACTCCTACCCTCTTTCTCCCCCTTCCCTCACTTCCCCTTACCTTATCTCCTACCCTCTCCGCTCCCACCCCCTTCCTCCCTTCCTTCCTTCCTCTCAACTTTCCTCCCTCCCCTCCCCCTCCTCCCTTCCCTCTCTCCCCCTCCCCCACTTCCTCCCTTCCTCTCACTTCCCTCCCTCCCCCTCCCCCTCCCCCACTTCCCCTCCTTCCTCTTACTTCCCTCCCTCACCCCTCTCCCCTCCACCTACTCCACCCCCTCCCCCCTCTCTTCCCTAACCCTCTTCCCCCTCCTCCACCCTCTCCCTCCTCTCCTCCCTCCACCCTTCTTCCTCCCACTCCCCTCCCCCTCCCCCACTTCCTTCAAGACTCCCCCTCCCCCTCTCCTCCCTCCTCCCTCCTCCACCCTTCTTCCTCCCCCTCCACCCCCTCCCCCCTCTCCTCCCTCCTCCCTCCACCCTTCTTCCTCCCCCTCCACCTCCCCTCCCCCTCTCCTCCCTCCACCCTTCTTCCTCCCCTCCCCCTCCACCTCCCCCTCCCCCTCCCCCACTTCCTTCAAGACTCCACCCCCTCCCCCCTCTCCCCTCCTCCTCCCTTCTCTCCCCCTCCTCTCCTCCCTCCACCTTCTTCCTCCCACTTCCCCCTCCACCTCCCCTAACCCCCCCCCACTTCCTTCAAGACTCCACCCCCTCCCCCCCTCTTCCCTCCTCCCTCCACCCTTCTTCCTCCCCCTCCACCCCCTCCCCCCTCTCCCCTCCCTCCTCCCTCCACCCTTCTTCCTCCCCCTCCACCTCCTCCCCCTCTCCTCCCTCCACCCTTCTTCCTCCCACTTCCCCCTCCGCCTCCCTTCCCCTCCCCCACTTCCTTCAAGACTCCACCCCCTCCCCCCTCTCCCTCCTCCACCCTTCTTCCTCCCACTTCCCCCTCCACCTCCCTCCCCTCCCCCACTTCCTTCAAGACTCCACCCCCTCCCCCTCTCCTCCCTCCACCCTTCTTCCTCCCACTTCCCCCTCCGCCTCCCTTCCCCTCACCCACTTCCTTCAAGACTCCACCCCTCCCCCTCTCCCTCCTCACCCTTCTTCCACCCACTTCCCCCTCCACCTCCCCTCCCCTCCCCACTTCCTTCAAGACTCCCCCTCCCCCTCTCCTCCCTCCTCCCTTCTTCCTCCCCTCTCTCCTCCCTCCACCCTTCTTCCTCCCACTTCCCCCTCCACCTCCCCCTCCCCCTCCCCCACTTCCTTCAAGACTCCACCCCCTCCCCCTCTCCTCCCTCCACCCTTCTTCCACCACTTCCCTCCACCTCCCCTCCCCTCCCCACTTCCTTCAAGACTCCCCCCTACCCCCTCTCCTCCCCCTCACCCTTCTTCCTCCCGCTTCCCCCTCCACCTCCTCCCCCTCTCCTCCCTCCACCCTTCTTCCTCCCACTTCAAGACTCCACCCCCTACTCCCTCCCCCTCCACCTCCCTCCCCCTCTCCTCCCTCCACCCTTCTTCCTCCCCCTCCACCTCCTCCCCCTCTCCTCCCTCCACCCTTCTTCATCCCACTCCCCCTCCACCTCCCCTCCCCCTCCCCCTCCCCCACTTCCTTC